>NC_143129.1:13762500-14062878 GCF_059928025.1 Delphinapterus leucas
TTTAAATCATGGTGCACAATAAAAAAGTAACTTCACTTTATTGCCACAAATACTAAACAGTTTTTACCAACACTCATTTTGTTAGAAAGTAATTTTTTTTAAAGAAATAATTTCTTCCCTGGCCTTAAATTAGTAGTTTCAAACTTGATTTTGAATCATAAAAATGTGTTTCTAATCATTGGTCTGATTCTCAAATTATAGTTACAAATAGTGTGTATAGGTGTAATTTTTTCAAAAGGATTTTTATAATCCTTTTGAAAAAAGGATTGGCCAACCCAATATATACAACCATGAACACTAGTGGGATATACATACAGAACACAGGAGGGAAACAGACACATACACACTATAAAACACATACATACTCATTTCACAACCTGCAAATACCAACGGTCACTGAACAAACATGAACACCTATTCTAATTTTAGAGCAAATGTAGAAACACCAGAAATAAGATGACTAGCTCAGCCAACAGGTGTTTCCTTGAAATACTCTATTTAAATTTCTGAGCTTGGTAATTCCTTGTCTTGGGTGACTGCAAGGCAAAAGAGTAGATCTTCCCATCTGCCCACCAGAATCGTAAACACTTATAGAGGCCTAAACTAGGTTCTGTCTCGAATACCATGCAGATGGTCTCAACAACACACTGCTCTCTCAAGGCTGTGTCCTTGAAAAAGGCTCCCACCATGGGAACAGTGGGTAGAATGTACATTCCAAGGACAGGGGCAGACAAGGACTCTCCGACGGCCCAAGGTCAGCTCTCAGGTCAACCATCAGTTATGTTCTCTCAAAGACCTCCCCCAACACTCCACCCTTCAGGACCGACTCTGCCAACTCTGTCTCACACGCCCCCCTCTTCTGCAATGTGCTGGAGAGGTCAGCAAGGGGTTTCATTAGCATGGGGGTTGATCATTTGGTGGCTATCTGTCTGTCTTGGAACAGATGTCACAGCAATAATAGAGGCTTGTGCAAGAAAAAACACAGATTAAGACAATAATTCCCAAAATAAGTAATATATATATTTTTTTCCATTAAGAGCCCCATGATCCAAATAATTGATTTGTTAATTCCCCTAAACTGGAGGTCGGATCACTCAAAGGTGTTCATTTGTGCCCTGATGTGATTTAATAAAGACGACCCATTAGCAGACTTATCAGGTATGAACACACAACATTCTGTTTGGATAATGGCTCAGGAGCCTCCTTGCAAAGCAGTAAAAATGTCCAAGGCCATCCTATTTTGCGGGGCAGCTTTCTCAGTAGAGATATTTCAGTGTTCAGTAAAGACAGGCTTGGCCAGCTATCATTTAAGGCTTGGTGGGTGAATTTAGTCAGGGCTTTTATGTTTGCTAATGTCCTCCAGGCCAATGGGGGTAAGAATGAGGGCAGGAAAATGATGGTACCAATGGAAAACAGAACGTGTCATCTGGCCTTGCGGAGAGGGAGGTTGGCAATTTTTCTTACTGTGGGGTAGATTCTCCCTGTACCCAGGAAAAAACCAAAATGCAGCAGCCTAACCTCCCAGGTGGAAGCTATAGCCAATGATTTGTGCCACACAGCCTTTGGGTCCTATTCAGGTCAGTCCAATGAATACCTGAGTGGCACAACGAATCACTGCAAAACCAGTTGCTATCTTTTAGGGTGATAGTTCCAGTGATATCCTTCCCATATTCCCAGTGCAACTGAATTAGCTCTGTTTAGAATAATTTTTCTGTTCCCAAAGAAGAGGTGCCTGGTTGCTCAAATGTCCATAAACTTGTGTGAGCTACATAAAGCATCCCAAATCTGAGCACAGCCATCCAAGGCTCTAATAGTTGCATTTTTAGGATCCTTCTGGTCAGCAGTTTGATGGTTGCCTGTGCCGTTTGATTGACAGGAAAAGAATACCCATGCCTAGTGTTACTAAGAGTGTGGCCACAGGGCAGATATCTGGACCAGGGTTGGTGATATCAGATGAATTAAGTGCACTAGTACTAGCTTCTTCTTCCTTAACGTACTGCATTTGGGCCTTCCAATCTCCTCCCTAGAGTGGTGATACCTATCATGGCAATCCTAGAGAGGAACAACTGCCCACCTACTCAACAGCTGGATTGATTTCTTTGTCAGGCATACAAACGGGCCCACTGTAGGAAGGTATTTCCATCGGGTGCCCATTCCCAGATGGGACATCCCAGGAGGAGTAGAAGTCTAAAGTCTATTACCCTTCAAGCCAAAAGAAAATCCCTATTTAAAAGAAGTGTTTTTTTAGAGTTTCCATAATCTTCAAGATAAAAACAAAACCAATGACTTAAAACCAATAGAAAAAAGAAGACATTAGAAACAAAGTCACAGATGGTTCATATTTTGGATCTAGTAGACAAGGACCTTAAAATAATAATTATTTGTATGTATTATATAAATATTAAAAATGTATATAAATCCATAAAAATGTAAAATTTGACATATAAAAAATAGTAAAAATATGATAAATATAAACATATGACTAATCCAAAGACAGCAGAAAAATAAAGAAGAAACAAATAGAAATCAAAGAGCAAAATTGATTTAAATAGATATGTATCTATAGTTCTGTTAAGTATAAACAGTATAATCCAGAAATTTTAACAAAATTTATGATACTATGAAAAATACAATACAGAAAGTTTTAAAATAAATGGACAAAAATGTATATAAAATGTGAATGCTTACAAAAATAAGACCCTGGAAGCTATGTTAATGACAAATTATATTTTAAGGTAATAATTATTATTAGATTCAAAGAAAGAGAATTATTAC
Source organism: Delphinapterus leucas (assembly GCF_059928025.1). Taxonomy (NCBI): domain Eukaryota; kingdom Metazoa; phylum Chordata; class Mammalia; order Artiodactyla; family Monodontidae; genus Delphinapterus; species Delphinapterus leucas. The sequence goes on from NC_143129.1 coordinate 13,765,276, forward strand.
ATAATCAATTTGAAAGGAACAAACATACTATCCTAAACTTGCATGCAATAAATAACATAGTTTTGATGTATATTAAGAAAATGTGACATGATGAAAAGGAGAAATAGATCCACTTACAAAAATACTTGAAGATTTTAACATACTCAGCCACTAACTTTAAGAACAAGCAAATAAAAATCAGTAATATGATACAAGAATTGAACATACTAAGATACTTGACTTAAATAACATAGACTTGACTTAAATAATAGACACCATTGCACCCGAAGACAACAGAATACATATTCTTTTAAAGTACACCTCAAATATTTGCCAAACTTTGCTATATGCTACTGTGTAAATCAAGTCCAAGAAGTTCAAATATTTGAAATCATACAGAGTATTTTCTGACCACAGTAGAACTGAACAAAAAATCAATTAGAGAAAGATAAACAGAAAATTCTCAAAATTTTAGAAATTAAATAATACAGTTTGGAAATTAAGTAATACATTTTAAATATCAAATAAGAAATCAAAATAAAAATATATTTTGGACTGACAACAAATAAAAATACAACATTTGTGAGATGCAGTTAAAGAGGATATAAAAGGAAATAACTCTGAATGCATATTTAAAAGGAAGAAAGCTTGAAATACAGCTATTTTTCCAGTTATCTATGACTGTATAGAAAATTACTCCAAACACAGAGGCTTACAACAAAAATGATTTTATTATTCTCATAAAATTTTGTTTAGAGATTTGAGAGATTTGGCTCAGCTGTGAGATACTTCTGCTTCACTTGCCATCAACTGGGGCTATTCAGTGGAATTCAGCTAGTGGCTGGTCTAGTGTTGAAAGTCTAAGATAATTTCAGTAACTTATCTATTGACTTGGTAAGGATGATTGTAGGACTGGGCTCAACTAAGCTGTTCTCCTTCTCATGTAGGCTCAGGTCTATCCCATTTAGCCTCTCTAGCAGGGTAGTAGGATGTCTTATGCGGCAGCTCAAACATCCAAGAGTGAGCATTCTAGAGGCACAAAGTAAGAGGTCCAGTTTCCTAATGCCTGGGTCCCCAAAATGGCACAGTGCTACTACTTCTGTATTCTATTAGCCAAAAACGCACTGATTCAAAGAGAGATGAAAATAGATATCACCTCTTGATGGGTAGAGCAGCAAAATCACATTTCAAAGGGGCATGGCAGTAGTCATTGTGGCCATCTTTGCCAACAACCTACTATACCTACATCCTCATCCTCCTTATGGCAGACTTCCTCTGCCATAAGAACGATCTTAGAACCTTATCCACTGTGACAGACCACGTGGAGCAGATAGGAATCATCCCAACTGAAACCATCACAGACCAACCAGCTTCTTCACTTATCCACCAGGTGGCCATATATGTATGCACAAGCCTAGTCAAGGTCAGCCTAGAACATCAGAACCACCAAGCTGCACTGTATATTCATAGTAATAATAAATTGTTATTGTTTTAAAGCTTTGTTTTAGAATTATTGATAAGCAACATTGTTGGAGCAATAGATATCCAATTAAAATGTATTCAGAGGAAATTTATACCAATGACGATGAGCTTAAAAATAGAGTACAGATGCACACTTTTATTAAAATAAAACTGCCGGCCAAGGTAAGGTTACTCCATTCCTTCCTACTCCTCTCTATTACAATTGAAAATCACTGACATAATGTAACAAACAAGCATAGAAAGATTCTGAAAGGTGGGAAGAAGAAATAGAACTGCCTAGGGACATTGGGCTGGAGGGATGATACAGCAGTGGGTTCCCTGAGATTTCTTTTGCCTTCCACACATTCTATACATGGCACTGGAGAAGACAGCAAACTGGGACCCATGTTAGATACATACAAAAAGAACCCAAAGGAGAGCCTTCTCCTTTAGACAAAGGGTCAGGAACAAGTTGGCTTAACAGAACAAAATACTGTGACAATACCTGACTTGCTCCAGCTAAATGTTAATAAAAAATTGCCTCTCCCTTGCCCTGAGGTGTCAGCAGATCTAAGAAGGAAGCTGAACTTCCACCCCGACTTGAACCTGCACAACGTATCTAAACAAATGACTGACTGATAAAACAGAAGACCAAATGGGACTCAGAGTCTCATAATATAACACAGTTGAAAACCTTTTGCCTTGCCAAGAACAATTACAACTTGAACAAGAAAAGACAACCAACAGACTGTAACACTGAGATGAGTCAGATGTTATAATTACCTGAAAAGGATGTTAAGCATTAATCATAAAAATGCCTCAATGAGTAAATACAAATATTCTTAAAACAAATGAAAAATTGAAGACCTTAGCAAATAAATAGAAGACATAATAAAAAAGAGCCAGAGGAAAATTACAGAACTGAAAAATACGATAACCCAAATAAAAGATTCACTGGATTAGCTCAATATTAGATGAGACATGAGAAAGGATATAATCAGTGAACTAGAAGACAGATCAATTGAAATTATCCAATCTAAACAATTGAGAGACTGAAAAAAAATTGAACACAGAAAATAAAATAAATCAAGTAGTAGTCCAATGTTCTCAGAGAAAAGCACAGTCATTTGAATGAAGATTCAGTAATTTGAATGAAGTCAAAAGTACTAAGTGTTAGGTTCACTGATGTCTATTACAGCTACTTTTGATACAAATCAAAATATTTGTGGTTGTTGCTGCATTTTGTGTTATTGATGGTCCTGTTTGTGATGATTCAGTTGGTGTAGGGTTCTGTGGTGATATTTCCTGTATGACTTCAGTGCACTCTCTCTGTAAACTATATGTTTCCATGAAGAGATGTATACATTTTTTTATAAGCAGTTGCTTATAGGAGACAAATTTCCCCAAAAGAAAAGATACTTATCATTAAGTTTATCTTAACCTGCTTTACAGAAGGTCAAGCAACACTTAAATTTGCTTCAAAAAACAATGGAATTGAATGCCTAGTATTTGGGGATGTGTGGATGGAAGTGGGGAAAAGAAGTAGAAATGGATGGAAGAGATTGCCTCATATCCCTCAAAAAAATAAATTAAAAAACTTCAGGACTGGGAGAATTCTGCTCTTTGCACTGAGTGCATCCTTCTCAGGTGCCAAGGTTGCTCCTGGAAGGCAAGGAAGAGCTTGAATTCAGGGCAAAGAGAGTTCAGAGAAATCAAGGAGGAAGATATGACCTAAAATACATATACAATCCCTTGAAGTTACTTATTTAAAAATGTTATACTCCTGAGTTTCAAGTCAAACCTACTGTTCTCTCCAGTGACAGGTCTGGAACAAATACAGGAAAAATGTGCAGTTATAAACTTCACCTCACTTTGGAGGACCCTGTCAATATACAAAAAGACTGGGCTTTACATAGCTCAGCCTAGACAAGAATAACGTGGCATTATTGATACTTTGTTTGAAAACTTTGAAAAATAAGCTAATAGTGGACCACTGTGCTCCAGGATTTCCCCAGAGGAGTTTAGGAAGATCAATCTGGTGACTATTATGGGCTCAGAAGAATTCTCTCAAGTCCAAGCCCACCTCTGAAAAACATGATGATCACTAATTCTAGGAAGGAATAATACCTAGACTTAACCAACTTCTAAAATCTGAACTAGTGAGACAGGCTTTTGCTAGATAACAGCTAAGTAAGGGGCTTATATGCAGAAGAAAAGGTAGAAGCCATCTTTGACTGACTTCCCTCAAGGTTTCATAATCTTGTTTTGAAAGGCTTGCACTTGAATTTTTATTTTCATACTCTTAAAGACCATCATATCCATGTGTGACCCTAAAAGCACCACTTAGAAAGTATATGTCAGGCCCAGGGCTTACTGTCACTCATGCTGCATTTGCCTTCCCATCCTCAGCTATGTTTCAGGCTCCAGGGATAGATGTTTTGTTCCAAAATGGTGTATAGAGGTAACTGTCAGCATCTTTGGAAATTATAGCAAATTGAACTATGGAATATCTAGGCATGCTCTGCTCACTTCTGATGATGCAGGATATCTGGGACCTATTATATGCAGGGAGGTCAGAAACAAGAATGTAATGTATTCTCAGAGTTCCTGAGTACAGGTCTGGACCAGAAGGCTGTACAATATTCACATCTAGTAGTAGGTTTAAGTTACTCTGTGTTATGTAATTAATTTAGATCTGTTCTTCCTAAGGGTTCCATTAAATCCTATAAAATTTTACAACTTTATCTCAGGAGTACTACGAGTAATTAAAAGTCTGCTATACACTTTAGAAAGCAAGAATGCATAGACAGAAAGGACGCTTTCCTCACCTGTGGCAAAGGAAAGCTGTGATCAGTGGTCCAGAGCCAGTCAATAATTAGAAATGAAGGCAGAAGACACAGTGGCAGGGAAGTCTGATACACTTTTCATGGGGCAAAATTACAGGTGACTCTCAAAGAAATACTATGAAATCCTTTTATTTTCTGCAAAAAGAAAGGTTAGTACTTAATGTTTTATTAAAGACTCATGAAACCTAAGAATGACAACTTCATTACTGAAGAGATAGCTGGTGGTAGGATATTTGCAAAAGTTAAAAGGCTAGTCAGAATAAATAGATTTTATAAAATGAAGAAAAATAATTCTAAAGCAGGATTGCTTCTTTTAAAAAAAATTGGAGAAGATAAAGAAAAAATAATGAGCAAACTGACAAGAGTAATAAGCCTATTAAAAATACTAACTCTAATTGGGAAAATCATTGCTTTTTAATATTCAGTGCTCAGATTACTTATATTATCACAGTTTGATTATTTCTAAGGAAGATAAAAAGAAACATTTTTATAATATTGTTTTTAATTTGTGAATATGGAAATTTTCGGAAACAAAACACAGAGAAAATGATATAATGTCTAATTACTCATCACTCAACTTCAAACATAAGCAGTTTTTCATCGATCTAATTCATCTATCCATCTACAACTTTATATCACAATTATTTTGAAAAAAATCCTAGACATCGTATCACCCATAGATACTTCATCGTGGATAATATAAAACTCCTATATATTACTGTATATATAGTAATGACCATAATACATTATTATCTACCAAAATTAAAGTAATTCCTCAATGTCATTTAATAAAATCTTAAAAAAAATCTTAATAGTTATATTTCCCCAAGTACCTTAAAATAATTTTCATAGTGCATTTAAATCAGGTTCCAAAGAAAGTCATCTTTTAAAATTTTATTTCTCTTAGGCATCTTTTTTTAAAAAATAATAGTCTCCTCTTCCTGCTATTTTATCTCATACCGTCAATGTGCTTGAGAAACTAGGACATTTTTACTGTGAAATTCCTATAATACTGTTTGGGCTTACTGATTCTTAATGGGGTCCTTTTTCACTTTTTCTCTATTCACTTTTTTGGAAGATAGTTAAAGGTAGTCAGGACAGCATTACCGTAATACCAAAACCAGAGAGTTATACTACAAAAAAAAAAAAAAATTACAAGATAATATCCCTAATGTACATAGATGAAAGAGTCCTCAACAGAATACTAGCAAACAAAATTCAACAAGCACATTAAAAGGATCATACAGCACAGTCAAATAAGATTTATCCCTGGGATACGAGAACACACACAAATCAATAAATGTGATTACCACATTCACAGAATGAAGAACAAAAATCATATGATCATCTCAATAGATGGAAAAAATATTTGACAAAATTCTACATCCATTTATGATGAAAAACTTTCAAAGAATTAGGTATAGAAGGAACACTCCTCAACATAATAAAGAAAATATATCACAAGACCACAGCTAACATCATACTCAATGGTGAATAGCTAAAAGCTTTTCCTCTAAGATCAGGTACAAGACAAAGTCAATCACTCTCACCACTTCTATTCAACAAAGTAGTGGAGATCTTAACCAAAGCAATTAGCCAAGAAAATTTTAAAAAGCATCAGATTGGAAAAGAAGAAGTAAAATTATCTCTGTTTGCAAGTGTATGATATTACTGTATATAAAACCCAAAAGACACCACCAAAAAAATAGTTAGAACTAGTAAATGCATTCAGTAAGGTTACAGAACACAAAATCAACATACAAAAATCAGTTGTTTTTCTGTAAACTAGCAATGACATATTTGGAAAAGAAATTAAGAAAGCAATCCAATTCACAAAAGAAACAAAAACAATAAAATACTTAGGAATAAATTTAATTAAGGAGGTTAAATTTAACCAAGGAGGTATACTGAAAAGTATAAAACGCTGCTGAAAGAAATTGAAGAAGATACAAATAAATGTAAACATATCCCATGCTCAAACACTGGAAGAATATTGTAAAAATATCCATATTACCCAAAGTAATCTACAAATTTAAAGTAATACCTATCAAAATTCCAATGGAATTCTTTACAGAAATAGAAAAAACACTCCTAAAATTCATAGGTAAACAAAAAGAATCCTAATAGCCCAAAACCTATTGACAAAGAAAAACAAAACCGGAGGCATCACTCTTCTTAAAATGTATTATAGTGATCAAAACAGTATGGTACACACACACACACACACACACAGACACACAAAACCAGACACATAGACCGATAGAACAGAATAAAGAGCTCTGAATTACATCCAGATATATATGGTCAACTGATCTTCAAAAGAGTAACAAGCATAAATAATGGGCAAAGGATAGTCTCTCCAATAAATGGTGCTCTGAAAACTGGATAGCCACATGTGAAGGAATGAAACTGGATTCATATCTCACATCACATGCAAAAATAAACTCAAAATGAATTGAAAATGTAAAAATAAGATTGAAACCATAAATATTCTAGGAGGAAACATAGGGGAAAAGCTCCTTGACATTGGTGTTGGCAATGATTTTTTGGATACTACATCAAAAATACCAGAAACAAAAGCAAAAATAATAAAGTGTGAGTACTTCCAACTAAAAAGCTTCTGCATAGCAAAGGACACAATCAATAAAAGGCAACTAATGGAATGAGAGAAAATAGTTGCAAACATATCTGATAGGTTAATATTCAAAACACATAATTCAATAGCAAAAAAATAATAATTCAATTTCACAATAGGCATAGTATCAAACAGACATTTCTCTGAAGATGACATACAAATGGCCAACAGATATATGAAAATGTGCTCAGCATCACTAATCATTAGAGAAATAAAAATCAAAACCACAGTGAGAAATCAACTCAAACCTGTTAGGATTTTTATTACCATCAAAAAAGCCAAAAGGTACGAAGTGTTGGCAAGAATGTGGAGAAAAGGGAACACTGGTTCACTATTGGTGGGAATGTAATTTACAGAATAATTTACAGCCATTATAAAATACACTATGGAGGTTCCTCAAAAAATTAAAAATAGAACTACCACATGATTCAGCAATTCCACTTCTGAGTATTTATCCAAAGGAAATCAAATCAGAATCTCTAGATTCCTGCACTCCCATGTTCACTGTAGATTATTCACCACAGCCAAGATACTGAAACATATCAATGGATAAATGGATAAAGAAAATGTGGGGGCTTCCCTGGTGGTGCAGTGGTTGTGAGTCCGCCTGCCGATGCAAGGGACACGGGTTCGTGACCCGGTCTGGGAGGATCCCACATGCCGCGGAGCGGCTGGGCCCGTGAGCCATGGCCGCTGAGCCTGCGTGTCCGGAGCCTGTGCTCCGCAATGGGAGAGGCCACAGCAGTGAGAGGCCCGCATACCACAAAAAAAAGAAGAAAAAAAAAAAATAAGTGGATCTGGAGAACATTATGTTAAGTGAAATAAGCTAGATGAAGACAGAAATACTATGTGATCTCACATATTTATAATCTAAAATATGCAAACATATAGAAACAGAGAGTAGAATGGTGATTGTCAGGGGATGGGGGGGCAGGGAGAGAAGGGTAGATGATGGTGAAAGATACAAAGGTTCAGTTATACAAGATAAATAAGTTCTGGAGTTCTACTATATAGCATAGTGCCTGTAGCTCCCAATACTATTATATATTGGATACTTAAAATTTACTAAGAGGGTGGATCTCATGTTAAATGTTCTTGCCACAAGATACCAAAAATAATTACAACAATAACAACAGTAATAATAGTAAAGTGGATGAGAGGAAACTTTACGAGGCGATGGATATATCTCTGGCCTTGATGGTAGCAATGGCTTCACAGGTGTATACTTATCCCCAAACTCATCAAGTTGTATACCTTAAATATGTACAACTTTTTTTTTTTTTTTTTTGCGGTACGTGGGCCTCTCACTGCTGAGGCCTCTTCCGCTACGGAGCACAGGCTCCGGACGCGCAGGCCCAGCGGCCATGGCCCACGGGCCCAGCCGCTCCGCGGCACGTGGGATCCTCCCGGACTGGGCCACAAACCCGCGCCCCCTGCCTCGGCAGGTGGACTCCCAACCACTGCGCCACCAGGGAAGCCCCCTATGTACAACTTTTTACATGTCAATTTTGCTTCAATAAAGTGGTTTAAAAATAATAAAGGCAAAATAAATTTTAAAATTCAGAGCCTTGAATATATTAAATTTCAGGTTTGGGGCTAAGAATACCTTATAGGTGATATTGTACCTTCCTATTACATTCTCATTAGGAAACACATAAAGTATTATGTTATCAGTCTCACAACTGGTGATGCTACAACTAATTAATAAAGCCAGATGTTTTGACTTGATTCCTATAACAAAAATTAATCATTAACTACTCACCTACTTGAAGGAATATTAAATAGATGTATGAATTCCAATAGGATGTTAAATTTGTGACTAAAAGAAAAGCTACCACTTCTCCTGCAATTATTAGGTAGAATTGTTCTACAAAGAAGAATTTCTCCACTTTTCCCCATCAGCTGTTTTGTTACACTATCTGACACAATTTACGTAAAACTACAGTTTGTATTGGCCTTACTTACTTATCCTCTACCCAAACCTGAACTGTAGATGCTACTTCTTATTTTGAAATTAACTTTTCTCTTTTTAAAAATATATAATCCCAAAAGACAAAAATGAATTATTCTCTCCAATTAATTACTCAATAGGAAGAACTTCACTATAGAATATTTTGTGACAAGAAACTGGATTATTCCATTTAGCTATAAAAAATGTGTGACAATGTTCTTTCATCTCTCATTGTGTTTGTACATCAAACTTCACTTGCTATGGTTCATAAATTAAAAACAAAATGTGAAGGAAGATTCATATAGAAAGACTAGATGAATGTATATTACACAGAAATGAAACTACTCATTGAATTGATCATCTTAATTGATATTTAGAAACCTAAAAATAAAGAGTTTTAAAATTATGGAGCGAACCATATTTCTGCATAAGGCACTTCACAGGTTTCCTGCACTTAGGAACACTAGGCAGCACTTCAACACTACATGTGTGGACCATTTTAAATAGTGAAGTCACCAACAAAAAGCACAAAACTGTGAACATATGGAAGTAACAGGCTGCAAAAAGGACCCTTGTTTACAGTACGAGAGCTGAAAGAAAGCAGAGCATCACCTGGTTTGACCCCAGCTGCGAACATGTGTCTAGGAGCTCAAATTTTCGGCCACTCTGCATTTGTCATCAAATGACCACAAAAGCAGTTTTGATTCTGAGGTTGCAAATATATGTTAAGGAGTAGATGAATTCACAGATAAAGGCTCTGTGAATAAAGAGGATCTACTCTGTTTGTTTCATTCTACAACCAATATAACATATGCCTACAATATACCTATAACATTTTCCAAATAATAGTAAAAATATTACTACCAATATTATGGTACTAAAGGCATGATGGAATTTCTCTGAGGTTCTTTTTGCCCTGAGGATATATAATACTGACTACATATAGACAAAATAGTGTGTTTTAAAGTCACTTGATGGACTTCCCTGGTGGTTCAGTGCCTAAGACTCTGTGCTCCCAATGCAAGGGGGCCCGGGTTCAATCCCTGGTTGGGGAACTAGATCCTGCATGCATGCTTCAACTAAGAGTCCACATGACACAATTAAAAAGTCCACATGCCACAACTAAGAAGTCCACATGCCACAGCTAAGAAGTCTGCATGCCGCAACTAAATTATCCTGCATGCCACAACAAAGATCCTGCATGCCGCAACTGAGGCCTGGTGCAGCCTAAATAAATAAATAAAGAATAAATAAATAAGTTAAAAAACAAAACAATAAAGTCACTTGAAGTTCATCATTTCCCTGGGTCATTATACCACTGATTTGACACACTGAGATTCCTCTGCTTGTTTGCAGTTAATGGGGGATTAATTTTTATTCCTCCTTTGGGACAGTATTTTACCACTTTCATTTAAAATAGTTATACGGCTTCAAGGTACACTTTATTTTTTATTTTATTATACTTATAAGGTACATTTCATTTTTCTCCCCAATACCATACATCCTTTTCTCCTATAGGTAACTTTTTATTAATTCAAGCTTTATATTAGTATTTTTTTCACTTTATAAATATACAACATATATGCACATGCATATCACATGTATATCTATATAAACATACACATATGTATATATTTATGTCTGCCTCCTTAGGTAGGTTCATTCTAGGTATTTTATTCTTTTTGTTGCAATAGTGAATTAGATTGTTTCCTTAATTTCTCTTTCTGATCTTTCATATACAGATATCTTGCCCATAGGTTCTTTATGACCTTTTTTTTTCTTTTTTCCTTTTTCTTAGATTCCATATATATGTGTTAATTACGGTATCTGTTTTTCTCTTTCTGACTTAACTTCACTCTATATGACACACTCTAGGTCTATCCACCTCACTACAAATAACAATTTTGTTTCTTTTTATGGCTAAGTAATATTCCATTGTATATATATTCCACTGTATATATATAGGCACAATATATATATTGTGCCTATATAAATATAGGCACATATTCTTTATCCATTCATCTGTTCTTTTTTTTTTTTTTGCAGTACGCGGGCCTCTCTCTGTTGTGGTCTGTCCTGCTGTGGAGCACAGGCTCTGGAGACGCAGGCTCAGAGGCCATGGCTCATGGGCCTAGCAGCTCCATGGCATGTGGGATCTTCCCGGACCAGGGCATGAACCCGTGTCCCCTGTATCAGCAGGCGGACTCTCAACCACTGTGCCACCAGGGAAGCCCTCCATTCATCTGCTGATGGACACTCAGGTTGCTTCCATGTCCTGGCTATTGTAAATAGAGCTGCAATGAACATTTTGGTACATGGCTCTTTTTTTGGTTTTCTTTTGTTTTGGTTTTTCTTTGCGGTACGCGGGCCTCTCACGGTTGTGGTCTCTCCTGTTGCAGAGCACAGGCTCCAGACGCGCAGGCTCAGCGGCCATGGCTCACGGGCCTAGCCGCTCCATGGCATGTGGGATCTCCCCAGATGGGGGCACGAACCCGTGTCCCCTGCATCAGCAGGCAGACTCTCAACCACTGTGCCACAAGGGAAGTCCTCCAATCATCTGTTGATGGACACTTAGGTTGCTTCCATGTCCTGGCTATTGTAAATAGACATGCAATGAACATTTTGGTACATGACTCTTTTTGAATTATGGTTTTCTCAGGGTATATGCCCACTAGTGGGTTTGCTGGGTCGTATGGTAGTTCTATTTGTAGTTTTTTAAGGACCCTCCATACTGCTCTCCATAGTGGTTGTAACAATTCACATTCCCACCAACAGTGCAAGAGAGTTCCATTTTCTCCACACCCTCTCCAGCATTTATGGTTTGTAGATATTTTGATGATGGCCATTCTGACTGGTGTGGGATGATATCTCATTGTAGTTTTGATTTGCATTTCTCTAATGATTAAAGATGTTGAGCATTCTTTCATGGGTCTGTTGGCAATCTGTATATCTTCTTTGGAGAAATGTCTATTTAGGTCTTCTGCCCATTTTTGGATTGGGTTGTTTGTTTTTTTGATATTGAGCTGCATGAGCTGCTTGTAAATTTTGGAGATTAATCCTTTGTCAGTTGCTTCATTTGCAAATATTTTCTCTCATTCTGAGGGTTGCATTTTGTTCTTGTTTATGGTTTCCTTTGCTGTGCAAAAGCTTTGAAATTTCATAAGGTCCCATTTGTTTATTTTTGTTTTTATTTCCATTTCTCTAGGACGTGGGTCAAAAAGGATCTTGCTGTGATTTATGTCATAGAGTGTTCTGCCTATGTTTTCTGCTAAGAGTTTGATAGTGTCTGGCCTTACATTTAGGTCTTTAATCCATTTTGAGTTTATTTTTGTGTATGGTGTTAGGGAGTGTTCTAATTTCATACTTTTATGTGTACCTGTCCAGTTTTCCTAGCACCACTTATAGAAGAGGCGGTCTTTTCTCCATTGTATATTCTTGCCTCTTTATCAAAGATAAGGTGACCATATGTGCGTGGGTTTATATCTGGGCTTTCTATCCTGTTCCATTGATCTATATTTCTGTATCTGTGCCAGTACCATACTATCTTGATTACTGTAGCTTTGTAGTATAGTCTGAAGTCAGGGAGCCTGATTCCTCCAGCTCCATTTTTCATTCTCAACATTGTTTTGGCTATTCGGGGTCTTTTGTGTTTCCATACAAATTGTGAAATTTTTTGTTCTACTTCTGTGAAAAATGACAGTGGTAGTTTGATAGGGATTGCATTAAATCTGTAGATTGCTTTGGGTTGTAGAGTCATTTTAACAATTTGATTCTTCCAATCCAAGAACATGGTATATCTCTCCATCTTTTTGTATCATCTTTAATTTCTTTCATCAGTGTCTTATAATTTTCTGCATACAGGTCTTTTGTCTCCTTAGGTAGGTTTATTCCTAGATATTTTATTTTTTTTATTACAGTGGTAAATGGGACTGTTTTCTTCATTTCACTTTCATATTTTTCATCATTAGTGTATAGGAATGCTAGAGATTTCTGTGCATTAATTTTGTATCCTGCTACTTTACCAAATTCATTGATTAGTTCTAGTAGTTTTCTGGTAGCATCTTTAGGATTCTCTATGTATAGTATCATGTTATCTACAAACAGTGACAGCTTTACTTCTTCTTTTCCAATTTGGATTCCTTTTATTTCTTTTTCTTCTCTCATTGTTGTGGCTAAAACTTTCAATACTATGTTGAATAACAGTGGTGAGAGTGAGCAGCCTTGTCTTGTTCCTGATCTTAGTGGAAATGGTTTCAGTTTTTCACCATTGAGGAAGATGTGGGCTGTGAGTTTGTCATATATGGCCTTTATTATGTTGAGGAAAGTTCCCTCTATGCCTACTTTCTGCAGGGTTTTTATCATAAACAGGTGTTGAATTTTGTCAGAAGCTTTCTCTGCATCAATGGAGATAATCATATGGTTTTTCTCCTTCAATTTATTAATATGATATATCACATTGATTGATTTGTATATTGAAGAATCCTTGCATTCCTGGGATAAACCCCACTTGATCATGGTGCATGATCCTTTTAATGTGATGTTGGATTCTGTTTGCTAGTATTTTGTTGAGGATTTTTGCATCTATGTTCATCGGTGACACTGGCCTGTAGTTTTCTTTCTTTGTGACATCTTTGTTTGCTTTTGGTATCAGGGTGATGGTGGCCTCGTAGAATGAGTTTGGGAGTGTTCCTCCCTCTGCTATATTTTGGAAGAATTTAAGAAGGATAGGTGTTACTTCTTCTCTAAATGTTTGACAGAACTCGCCTGTGAAACCATGTGGTTCTGGGCTTTTGTTTGTTGGAAGATTTTTAATCACAGTTTCAATTTCAGTGCTTGTGATTGGTCTGTTCATATTTTCTATTTCTTCCTGGTTCAGTCTCGGCAGGTTGTGCATCTCTAAGAATTTGTCCATTTCTTCCAGGTTGTCCATTTTACTGGCATAGAGTTGCTTGTTGTAATCTCTCATGATCCTTTGTATTTCTGCAGTGTCACTTGTTACTTCTCCTTTTTCATTTCTAATTCTATTGATTTGAGTCTTCTCCTTTTTTTCTTGATGAGTCTGGGTAATGGTTTATCAATTTTGTTTATCTTCTCAAAGAATAAGCTTTTAGTTTTATTGATCTTTGCTATCATTTCCATCCTTTTTCATTTATTTCTGATCTGATCTTTATGATTTCTTTCCTTCTGCTAACTTTGGGTTTTTTTTGTTCTTCTTTCTCTGATTGCTTTAGGTGCAAGGTTAGGTTTTTTATTTGAAATGTTTCCTGTTTCTTAAGGTAGGATTGTATTGCTATAAACTTCCCTCTTAGAACTGCTTTTGCTGTATCCCATAGGTTTTGGGTCATCGTGTCTCCATTGTCATTTGTTTCTAGGTATTTTTTGATTTCCTCTTTGGTCTTTTCAGTGATCACTTGGTTATTAATAGTGTATTGTTTAGCCTCCATGTGTTTGTATTTTTTACAGATCTTTTCCTGTGATTGATATCTAGTCTCATAGCGCTGTGGCCAGAAAAGATACTTGATATGATTTCAATTTTCTTACATTTACCAAGGCTTGATTTGTGACCCAAGATATGATCTGTCCTGGAGAATGTTCCATGAGCACTTGAGAAGAATGTGTATTCTGTTGTTTTTGGATGGAATGTCCTATAAACATCAATTAAGTCCATCTTGTTTAATGTATCATTTGAAGCTTGTTTTTCCTTATTTATTTTCATTTTGGATGATCTGTCCATTGGTGAAAGTGGAGTGTTAACGTCTCCTACTATGATTGTGTTACTGTCGATTTGCCCTTTTATGGCTGTTAGTATTTGCCTTATGTATTGTGGTTTTCCTATGTTGGGTGCATAAATATTTACAATTGCTATATCTTCTTCTTGGATCGATCCCTTGATCATTATGTAGTGTCCTTCTTTGTCTCTTCTAATATTCTTTATTTTAATGTCTATTTTGTCTGATATGAGAATTGCTACTTCAGCTTTCTTTTGATTTCCATTTGCATGGAATATCTTTTTCCGTCCCCTCATTTTCAGTCTGTATGTGTCCCTAGGTCTGAAGTGGGTCTTTTGTAGACAGCATATATACGGGTCTTGTTTTTGTATCCATTCAGCCAGTCTGTGTCTTTTGGTGGGAACACTTAATCTATTTACTTTTAAGGTAATTATCGATATGTATGTTCCTATTCCCATTTTCTTAACTGTTTTGGGTTTGTTTTTGTAGGTCCTTTTCTTCCTTTGTGTTTCCTGCCTAAAGAAGTTCCTTTAGCATTTGTTGTAAAGCTGGTTTGGTGGTGCTGAACTCTCTCAGCTTTTGCTTGTCTAATCACAGACATTTAATTTGAACTTTGCTAATCAGTATTATATCATCCTTTTGTTTTTACTTATTGTCTACTATAATATAAATCTTTTGTAAGTTGGAAACCGTTTGTACACTCAGCAAGTATTTATTGAGGGTTTAGTATATGCCTGGAACTGTACTTAATGTTCCAAACAAAAATAACTTTTAATCTCAATCTCACAATGTTTTTATCTAAGTGGTGAGTTGAAAATGTTTATATATTTTTATATAACTTGTATGATTCTGTTTTTATCTTCTTGTTTTATGCATTTAGATTTATTTGAACTCTTCATTCTGTAATGCGTGTTCTTTTTTATTTTCTGCTGATTTGAAACTCATGACCCCATTTTGGAATTGCACTGGCATATATACACACTAAAAAACGTAAGGTAGATAGCTAGTGGGAAGCAGCCGCATGGCACAGAGACATCGGTCCGGTGCTTTGTGACCACCTGGAGGAGTGGGATAGGGAGGGTGGGAGGGAGGGAGATGCAAGAGAGAAGAGATATGGGAACATAGGTATATGTATAACTGATTCACTTTGTTATAAAGCAGAAACTAACACACCATTGTAAAGCAATTATACCCCAATAAAAATGTTAAAAAAGTAACATTAAACATGTATTTTCTAAGTGACAAAGTGAAGAATGAAAGAAAATGATTTTCTTTTCACTAAGTAAAAGTATTCCTCCTACATTTTTCAGTGTGAAAACCAAGGAACTAGGTAATGATGAGAGATGTTATAATGTTATTTAAGTTGAGGGCACCCAATGGTTACGTATAAAAGGAGCTTCCATTCTTTAGAGATTGCTCTTCCCAAAGAAAGTGAAATATAGGCACATACTGAAAACTGAGTCAGAAGTAGATAAAAAAGGTGGATGGAGATAGAGTCCTCCGCAGAGGAGACAGTGCACCAATGCCTTGCTCTACTCAGAGTCTCTGGAAATCCTACAGAGTATCATCTCCCTATTTTCCACACTGGCTAATGAACAATTTTCATTTTGGCTGACCAGTATCCAAACTCCCAACTTGAGGGGAATCCATAGATACCTGGGAAGCAGAGTGCTAATTCCCAGTAATGAAAGCAAGGTGGTCAGAATTTCCCTCTCCCTGTCCATGTCCTAGACCTCAGACATCAGTCAGATGGGGCAACATAGAATAGCAGGAGGCTGTGCCATTTTCTGGCTGTGACCTAAGGAAAGTCTTTTATCCTTCCACCTGAGCTTCCTCAAATGGAAAATGAGGATAAAATAGACACAATAACACTCTCCAGTTCCTTGGACTATGATGAGTTTTTAAGTGAGTTGAAATATATGAAGAGTTTAGAACAATAAGTAGCCCATGATGAGCATTATATTTGGTGATTAAAAAATTTCTGCTGCAGAAATTCGAATCCTGATGGAGTAATTCAGTGTTGTAGGATCCTTTAGGTAACTCAGAATGGCACCCTCAGAGTCAAGACAATGTGGACATCTTGGGCGACAGTACCTGTGGCAGGACAGTGTCCATGTCCTCTCTCCCTTGGTTTGTATCTGAACCTGGTCCTTCTTCCAGCTTTCCCTTCCATTCTCTGAGTTACTAGGTATCTTCTGAGAAGATTCCTTTGCTGCTTAAGTTAAAATTTATTAATTGGAATTAATATATAATTGCAATTAATAACTTGAAAACAAGTACCCTGATTTATCATAAACACCTTGTTAAGTGCTTCACAATACATTCTGCACACAATCTCAACTATAATCTCATTTAAACTTTATTAGCTAGATTGTAAACTCCATGAAATGAGGAGCTACCATGAGTTAAACTCCCTGGGCTGTTCCCAATATTTAACAGAATGACTGAGACACATTCCTTAGAAATGCATGTTGGAATACATGGGAGAAAAGGGTAGGAGAAAGAACAAATACAAGATTTGATAGACAAAATAAAAGGAAAACTATCTAAGCCAGTTATCCCCAATATGAAATATTGAGCTAAAATGATTATTTTACCACCTACTGTAATGGTAAAGAGGTGGAATTAGTGAGAGGCTTGAGCAAGGGTTTTATTTTTAAAAGATCATAGAAGCATTTCAAAATGCTCACCAGCATACAAAAGAGCCTGGAAGTACAAATGCAAATTAGATGTCACTTAAGGTTACAATAAGAATCTCAAAGTCCTTTGTGAATTGTGAGAGCTTCTCACAACTTTGCTATTCTAAGAGGACAAACTGCACCCTTTCTGTAGATATCATGAGGGAATAGTAGCTACAGCCTGAACACACAGTTGTATGTGGTGCACTGGGAGATTAATAATTGTCACAAACATATAAAAAGTAAACATAATAATACTACATGACCCATGGGATTTCTATTGATTTTAGTTTAATTTTTCAAAATTCAGAAACCCAATCTGAATATAATACCAGAAAGATAAGTTGGGCTGATGAGTTTGATCTCTGGAGATTTAGGAGTTCTGAAATTCTTAAGGAAATAAGAATAAGGAAATTGAATAGTCCAATGCACTTGAACTATTTGCATCAACTCTGGGGTAAAGAGAATGACTTTTATTTTTTCTTTTTTCCAAATCCTTTATCCTTCAGAGGAACTGCAAGGTAAGAAAAATAGTGGGCTTTTTCCAAAAAGTAAGGGTTTTACTACATCTCTAAAATAACATATGCATTACAACTTCATTTTCAATCCATGGATAAAGTTGAATCCCCCATTTTTTTTCTTATCCTTGTGGCCTAAGAGGAAAAAGAGGCTCATTCAGGAACTAATTACTAATTCCCCTTTTCCCGCTCTTCCCCACTCCTTTTTTCTTCAAAAATACCCTCTTATTGATAAATCTTCAGTTTTCATCCTTAACCTCTTTATCCTTTTATATGCACAGATCTCCTCTGATTTATTTAGGCCTTTTGCCACTTTTGCCATTATTTATTAGGCAGGATTTTTTTTCATATTACCTTCACAAATATCTTGAATTTATCTTAATCCAATACATTTCTACAACACCTATGTAAGTTCCATAAATCCATATTCCTTTGATAATCAGACCCCTGAAATCTTTGACTGTCTTCAATGACTTACTAAAGGCTAAATCTAAATATCATCCTTCATGATTTCTCAGTAGTATTTATATTTTCATCCTCACCTTTTAAAAATATTCCCTCCCTTGAATAGCAAGGTTGTATACTATTCTGAACTGGCTATCACTGGCAATTTTTTCTCTCTGTCTCATTATTACTTTTCTCCTTCTGCAACAAAAAATGTGATTCTCAATGAGTCTGTCTTATCAGAATCACATGGGAAGCTTTTTCCCATTATATGTATTCTTAACTTAGATATTCTGAGATAACTAGCTTAAACTTTAGGGCTCATGCATAAATAGGTTAAAAAAATAACCACTGCTATAATCAGCTGGTGTTACTGATGAGAGTGTGCCATTTACCTTAGGTATATTAGGCAATTAAAAAAAAAAGCCTGAGAATTATTGTAGAGTTAAAGAAACATGGGACTAGCATATTGAAAACCTCAACTCACCAATGTATAAAGTCCTTTCATTTTTCTCCAGTTCATCCAACTGTACTAAGTTAAATCTTCTGTTTCCCCAGTTGCACATATTTTATCACATCTTGGGAAGATTGCATAACTTCCTTGTACATTTCAGTTATTAAATATTCATCCACCTTAAAACCATATTCTTCTATCTGATTTAAAGCATCCTCTCCCTCCACTGTTAATCATACTAGTGACTCAAAGATCCTGAAGTACAAGTGGAGTAATTTTTTTTTCCTTTTATTTATCTTTTCTCTCACCTCTGGTATGCTGAAATACTAAGAGTAAGGATATGTGAATATGTGACACATTTTTAATTAACATTTTTATTTAGTTCTAAGTTGATTATCATTTTTCTCTGACTCACAATGAATGATAATAACCTTTTTTTAGCAGATGTCCAAATGCTGATATTCTCAGAAGGCACAGGTGTGAGCTCTCCCAAGTGCCCTGAGGGGGTAATACTTTACTGCAGAGCCACTTGAATTAGAAAAACTAGTTTTAGTTCCAACTTTTTCAATCATTTACATCTCCTGCTCCGAGTGGTGTGCCCCAACCCTAAGGCATCTATTAAATCATATTAAATACAAGCAGTAAGCCAAAAAGGTAGATAACATGGAATGATTTTAAAAAAACACGAAAACTACTGAATGAGTCAAAAGCATAGAGAAAGAGAAAAAAAAGATGGACAAAAAAAAGAAAAAATGTAGCAAAATGGTAAACTTTGAATCAGGATATTTTTCTTTCTTTTTTTTTTTTTTTTTAATTCTTTGGCCGCACCACGCAACATGCAGGATCTTAGTTCCCCAACCAGGGATCTAACTCTTGCCCCCCGCATTGGAAGTGTGGAGTCTTAAACACTGGACTGCCAGGGAAGTTCCACAAAATGGTATACTTTAACATCTTAATCATATTAAATACAGATGTTCTAGAACACTGCAATAGAAAGAGAATGCCATCAAATGTGTAATTAGATATACACATGAAGACATGAATAGGTTAAGAGAAAAGAATGGAAAATATAGTATTTAACTACTAAGTAAAAGAACACTTGAGTGACTAAAATATTAGAAGAAATAGACTTCAGAACAAGGAATAGTACCAGAGATAAGAGGAACATTTACATCATGAAAAAGTGGTCAGCTTTTCACAAAGACATACTAATCTTAAATATGTATGTATTTAACAACAGAATCTCAAAATGCATGAAAAAAGTGATAGAACTAAAAGGATAAATAAATCCAAAATTATAGTTGTGTTCTTTAAACTTCTCTTATTAAGCAGTACAAGGTTAAAAATTCAGTAAAAGTCTGAAATATCTGAACACTTATTAACTTGAACTAATGGGTAATTACAGAATAGGTAGAAAATTCTAGAATGCTCCATCCAAAATCAGCAGAACACATGCTCTTTTCAAGAGCATAAGGAACATTTACCAAAGTACAGTAGACAATATTCTGGACCATAAATAAGTCTAAGCATATTTAAAAGAATTTAAACCATATGAAGCACACAGTTGACCCTTGAACAATAAGGAGAATGGAGCACTGACCCTCCACATAGTCAAAAAAACCCTATAACTTTATAGTTGGTACTCCGTATAAGTGGTCCCTCAGTATTCACCATTCCTCCATATTCATGGTTCTGCAACAGCAATTCAACTAACTGTGGGTCATGTAGTACCATAGTGTTTACTACTGAAAAATATGCATGTGTAAGTGGACCTGTGTAGTTCAAACCCATGCTGTTCAAGGTTTAACTGTATTTTATAATCATAATGGAATTAAAATAAAAATTAACAACAGAAAGATCCAACCAAATAAACTGCAAAAGAAACAATACATTGATAAATGAAGTCACCTGAGATATTATAAAACGTTTTGAATTGAATTAATATGAAAATTTAATATACCATAACTTGCAGGCTATACCTAAAGCATTATTTAGTGCATAATTTATGTATCTTTAATAACCAAACATATCAGTGAAGAAATGTCTCAAATGAAAGATCTAGCTTCTAAAAATACTAGATAAACAAGAGTAAATTAAAATCAAAACAAGCAAAATAAATATGACAATAAAGATAAGAAAGGAAATCAGTGAAACTAAAAAGTAAAAAAAAAAATTTTTTTAAATGAACAAAATCCATTAGTTCTGAAAATCCAACAAAACTGATAAACTTCCCAACAGATTGTTACAGTAAAAAGAAGAGGAGACACAAAGTTTTCATACCAGAAATCAAAACGGGGACATTACTACAGATGCTACTGATCTTACAATGATAAAACGGACATATGAAAAACTTTATGCCAATATATTCCACAACTAAATAAACTGGGAAAATTCTTTGAAAGACACAAACTAAAAAAGCTATTTTAAGGAAAGAAAAAATGATAGCCTGAGTGGTCTTTGTATCTATTAAAGAAATTTCTTCATTATGAAATATCTCACTACATAGAAAACTCAGGGTGGGTTAACTGGTAAATTGTTGCAGACTCTTAACGAATAAATAATTCCAATTTTAGACAAACTCTCTCAGAAAATAGTAAAAGAAGGAATACTCAACTCACTGTGAGGGCAGTATTGACCTGACACCAAAATCAAAGTGTTCACTGGATCTAAATACTGAAAATCAATTTTTATTGTTCTACTTTGTAATTCTAATATAAATGATAAAAAAGGAAAGTGAATTTCAATAAATGAATACATATCTCATGATGTAAGTAGTTCTTGGGTACTACTATAGTAGAAGATATAATGAAGGGCAAACAGAATCACTGTGATGACAATTACTACACAGGAGTGAGACATCGGCCTCCCAAATCCCAAAATTCTTTTGTCATCATTGTAACATTTTGAAGGACTCTCATATTTTTGTTGTTTAACAATATCACACTTTTTGTATGACCTCCAACACACCAGTCCATGTAAGTAACACGGAAGGTCCACAACCAGGACAACAAAAATACCTCCCCAAATTCCCAAAATGGCCCTTCTGGAGAAATAATGACCATACATCCCCTTTAAGAATCACTTCCAGATGTATTTGTAAAAGAAAAGGAACAATTTAGGCAATTTTAATATACACTTCTAAGCAGTAAGCTTTAAAAATAACTGTCCAAACTCAGTTTAAGAACTCCTTTATGAAGGTAATTATTTTATCTTCAAATCTGTAGAACTGAAAAGCTTCTTCTACTCAAAAGGTTTACTTATCATGGAAAATATTAATTTTTGACCAAAAGCAAAGAATTATTTCTGCAATGTATTTATCTACTTGAGGAAGATGATTTATTTAGGCATAAACATCCCCTAAATGTATATGTTTTACAATTGAAAAAAGAGAATACAGTGTGATTTCATATTTAATCAAAATAATTTTAATTGAAAATAAATCATAGGGTATATGTATGGTCAGGCCACTAAAGATGGCTGCTCTGTAGCTTTCTGTCCATCCCCTGCAGGACCAGTGCCTGCTTTACCTACACCCTATGCACATGACTGACCTTCCTAAGTACTGATAACTTGCCCCAGGCTCCAGCTGGTGATTGTTCTTATCAAAGGGGTGGTGAGAGGTGTGCCCCTCTGCTGTTTTCCCTGATAATTAATGAGCCCACCTGAGCCTTGCTTCAGATGTGTAAGCTGCCCCATCCATTAGACCACTGATGTCTCTGTTGCTGACTCCAGTATCTTTCTTTTGTCTTAAAACTGGGCAAGTACAGGTCTTATAGGCCTGTGGGGTTCAGCTCAACAGTGTATCACAAGTGCATATCTTCAAAACCTCTCCCCAAATGCAATGAGATATTCCCTAAACAAATGCAGTGTTTACAAAGGTTTAGGAGGTACATTCAGGGAAGAAAATGACATAGAGTATATACTATTCTTGTATTCTAATCACTACCAGTTCAAGAGTTAGAAAATATCACAAAACACAAAATACTCAAACATTAGTATATGATTATGAAGGGGGGCTTCCGCAAAATCTAATGTGGAGAATTTAAAGTATATAAATTCTAATATAAATTGTAGGGGTTGGAAATCTATTATTTTAAATACTGCCTTGGTAATTATTAAATATTACATATATACATATGCATGTATATATATATATATGTACACACACATATATCTATAAATTTCCTGAAAGTATGTTCAGAATATTCCTGTTTTTCATAGCATTCTATGACCAAAACATTTTAAGAAACACACCATTTTTTGAAATATATGAGCAAGTAGTGTAAGTGCCTGACAATAAGCTTTTTTGATTGCTGAGGCATCCATTTCAAAGACATCCGTCTCAAACAAACATATTGCCAGCTGTATGACACAGCTACTAACAAAACAACTAGATAAGGAACAAGGCTGCCCTACCCATGAAGTTTCCTTTATAAAAGCCCCGGGTGACCTAGATCAGGGGACCCCAACCCCTGGGCCACGGACAGGTACCGGACCGTGGCCTGTTAGGAACCGGGACACACAGCAGGAGGTGAGCGGCGGGAGAGCCAGCGAAGCTTCATCTGTATTTACAGCCGCTCCCCATCGCTTGCACTACCGTCTGAGCTCTGCCTCCTGTCAGATCAGCAGCGGCATTAGATTCTCAGAGGAACAAAAACCCTACTGTGAACTGCACACGCGAGGGATCTAGGTTGCACGCTTCTTATGGGACTCTAATGCCTGATGATCTGAGGCGGAGCTGAGGCAGTGATGCTAGCACTGGGGACTGGCTGCAAATACAGATTATCATTAGCAGAGAGGTTTGACTGAACAGAGACCATAATAAATCAATTGCTTGCAGACATATCAAAACTCTATCACTGAGTGGCAAGTGACAATTAAGCTGCATCTGGTGGCAGGCTTTATAGTGGCAAGTGAGTTGATGTACTTCAATTGTACAGCTGCATCTGGTGTCAGGCTTTAAGTCAGAATCTGACACTTATTTCTGTCTGTGCATGACCTGCCCGTTATTTTATTTATGACTTCCATCCGAACCTCTTTCCCACACTGCGCACTTGTCTCAGTCACAGTTTTGGTAAGCCCGCAAACTAACCCTAGCCAAAATAAGTAAAAAACAAACGTCTCTGGAGAGCTTTTTTGAAGGGGGGAAAGACCCAATGGTGAGACAGCAGAAGACTCTAAGACTGGCCACAAAAAGAAAACTGCATTTAAAAGAAAATACCAAGAGTCCTACTTAAATTATGGGTTCATTGCAACAGGCGAGTCACATTCTCCAAGCCCACTTTGTATAATATGTGGTGACCGGCTATCCAATGAAGACATGAAAACTTCAAAACTGCTTTGCCACATGGAGACCAAGCACCCGGCATTCAAAGACAAGCCTTTGGAGTTTTTCAAAAGAAAAAGACGTGAACACAAAGAACAGAAGATATTACTGAAGGCCACCACTTCATCAAATGTGTCTGTCCTGAGAACATCATTCTTAGTGGCTAACCACATTGCTAAAGCTAAGAAGTCCTTTACTATGGATGAAGAGTTGATTCTGCCTGCTGCTAAGGACATTTCTCATGAAATTTTAGGAGAGGTTGCAGTTGAGAAGGTGGCGCATGTTCCTCTTTCGGCTAGCATCATAACTAGACGAATTGATGAAATAGCAGAGGATACTGAGGCACAATTGTTAGAGAGGATTAATGAGTCCGCATGGTACACAATCCAGGTTAACAAGTCTACCGAAGGTGACAAGGCAACAATGCTTGTTTCTGTGCTAAATATTTTTCAGGAGGATGTCCGTAAGGATATGTTATGTGCACTTTTGTTGCCAACCAACACCACAACTGCAGAACTAGTCAAGTCTTGGAATGATTACATATCAGGAAAACTGGTCATTTTGTGTCGGGATATGCATGGACAGAGTGGCTGCCATGACTGGACGGCTTTCTGGTTTCACTACTCAGGTCAAAGAGGTCGCTTCTGAATGTGAGTCTGCACACTGTGTCATCCATAGAGAAATGCTGGCTAGCCGAAAAATGTCACCTGAACTTAACAACGTTTTACAGGATGTGATTAAAATCATCAGCCACATTAAAGTACATGCCCTTAACCCACATCTGTTTACGCAGCTCTGTGAGGAGATGGACATAGAACACACATGTCTGCTCTTATACACAGAGGTGAGATGGCTTTCCAAAGGGAGATCACTGGCCAGAGGTTTTGAGTTACGAGAGCCGCTCCTGAGATTTCCTTTAGAAAAACAGTCACCACTGGCAGCACATTTCAGTGACACAGAAACCGTCCCAAAACTTGCTTATTTGTGTGAAATATTCAACCTGCTCAATGAACTCAATCTGTCACTTCAGGGGAGAATGACAACTGTGTTCAAGTTGGCAGATGAAGTGGCTGCATTCAAAGCCAAACTGGAATTATGGGGGCGACGAGTGAACATTGGGATTTTTGACATGTTTCAAACATTAGCAGAGATTTTGAGAGACTGAGCCAGGGCCTTCTTTCTCCCAGCTGGTGCATGATCACCTATCTCAGCTTTCAAAAGAGTTTGAGCATTACTTCCCAACAACAAAAGACCCCTGAACTGGGAAGGAATGCATCTGCGAACCCTTTGTGAATAAGCCAGGTGAATCTGCTTTGTCTGTGCTAGAAGAGGATCAACTGCTTGAGATCGCAAATGATGGTGGCCTTAAGGGTATGTTTGAAACAACTTCAAATCTCCATACGTTCTGGATTAAAGTCAAGGTGGAATATCCTGAGACTGCCACAAAAGCACTGAAAAGCCTGCTTCCATTTCCAACGTGCTATGTTTGTGAAGCAGGGTTTTCCGCAGTGACAGCAACCAAAATGAGATTATGCAGGAGACTGGACATAAGCAAAACACTTCGGGTGTCACTGTCTCCCATCACCCCCAGATGGGACCATCTAGTTGCAGGAAAACAAGCTCAGGGCTCCCACTGATTCTGCATTATGGTGAGTTGTGTAATTATTTCACCATATATTACAATGTAATAATAATAGAAATAAAGTACACAATAAATGTAATGCACTTGAATCATCCCGAAACCATCCCCTCCACGCCCCTCCCCGTCCCTGGGAAAATTGGTTTCCACGAAACTGGTCCCTGGTGCCAAAAATGTTGGGGACCACTGACCTAGATAACAGTTTTTCCCTTCCCTCACCCTAATTCTCACTCTTATGCTTTAAATTCAACAATAGTGAGCCCATAAAATCCTAGGCACCACACCCTCAGACCCCAATAAAGGCAGAATCCCAGGTCCAAATGCACACACACACATGCTTGGAACCAAGCAGGACCTAGTGGGGCTCCTGGGCACAGAAGCATTTCTGTTCCCTGTTTCTTGACTCCAGCCTCTGTGACCTTCCCTGAGTTCCAAAGGGCAGATGCAGACATTTGGTTATCTGGGAAGGGAAAGGATGCAGAGACAAAGGAAGAGCAGCCATGAAACAACAGTGAAGCCTTGGGGCAGGTCCTGGTTCCGCCTCAAGGAACACACATAACAAGGTCTTTAAGTTATTTAAGATGTTAGCATTCTTCACACCAGAGAAAGACGACCTGAGGCTACATTAAAGGAACCAGAGAAGCTCATCAAGAAGAGTGCATGAGACCAGATTAAAGGAGTAGAAGTCCTGCACACGCCCTAATCTTATCAGCAACCCCACCCTTGCTATAAGACTCCTTATCAAATCTTACTGGATTGGGAACATAGTTTTTCAGGGCAAAAGTCTGTTGTGCCCCCTTTGCCTGGCAAAGCAATAACGCTATTCTTTTCTACTTCACCCAAAACTCTTGTTTCTAAGATTTGATTCGGCACTGGCGCAGAGAGGCCGAGCTTTCAGAATCAATCTCAATCTCAATCTCTCTCTCTCTCTCTCTCTCTCTCCCCCTCCCTCCCTCCCTCCCTCCCTCCCTCCCTGATCTCCCTAAGCGGCTCTCAGGGCTGCCATGTAGCCTTCAGAACATGTGATAACAAACCTTGTTTTTTCAGTTACCTGCTGGTTGTCAGTGAGGTGCATCTTGCAATAATAAGAAGAACCACAAGCCTGGCTCCTACTGTCTAAATGTCTGTGGGGGATCCACACAAGCAACATGGCCCAGTGAGTGCCTCAGGCATCCCCAGACAATAGCATCACTATCCATACATAGTCTGAGACCAACATGCAACAGAACATCTCATTTGTAGTTAAATCTTTAAGCTGCATTCTGGGAAAAATTATCTATTGGGTGGAAATGGTAGAGTTTACATGATAACAAAGGCTAATCATAATTATTCCCTGCTTGATTACATACTGCAGCACCAACATCATTCTGTTGCTTGAATGGAAAAACATATTTACTTTCTCATATTTTTATTAGCTTTATTTTGAATAACATAAGGATTAAGCCCATATATTTAACTTTCTCATATCCATATCAGCTATTGTTTGCACAGTCGATTCATCCTTATAACATGGTGTGTCAATCAGTTACTGCCACCACAATGCTATACAACAAAGCATCAGAAAACACCCTCATGTGCCGCTGGGGCAGAGAGCTGAAAGATTCTGAGCCACACTGGGCTCAGCCTGGCTCCAGGCTTCAGTTTGGGTCCGGGTCAGCTCCATCTTTCTCTCTAACTTCTTTGACTAATGGACTAGCTGAGGTAACATTTCATGGCAGTGAGAAGAGAAGTCAGAAGTGCAAGAGAGTCATCATGACCACACAAAGGTATTCAATCCTCTGCTGCTATCACATCTACTCACTGCCTGTGGGTTCAAGCAAGTCACATGGTTGGTAGTTCTAGGGCAGTGTGGGCCATCCATCCTGTGATGGGGCAGATTTTTACTAGTAAAAGGAGAGTCAAGGCTTGTGACCTTGTGACAATTTAGTTTACACAGGATACTAATGTCATCACTGGGTTTAGAGTACTAAGACCCAAATTTATGTAATGATACTACACATTTCGATGAGGCAATATAGGAAAATATTTATCATCTGTAACATAATACTAATGTCTATTTTTAAAAGCTTCATATGACATGATATATAAGGTATACAGGTTTTATAAGCTGTAAACAATAACACAAACCGGACAAGGACCGACAAGTTGATGAAGGAGTAAGATGTGGAGATCACCTTCCTCCCCATAAATAGATCAAAAATACATCTAAATGTGGAACAGCTCCTACAGAACACCTACTGAACACTGGCAGAAGACCTCAGACTTCCCAAAAGATAAGAAACTCCTCATCATACCTGGCCATGTGGCTGACAGAATCTTGGTGCTCTGGCCGGGTGTCAGGCCTGAGCCTTGGAGGTGGAAGAGCCGAGTTCAGCACACTGGACCACCAGAGATCTCCAGGACCCACATAATATCAATTGGCAACAGCTCTCCCAGAGATCGCCATCTCAACGCTAAGACCCAGCTCCACTCAACAACCAACAAGCTACAGTGCTGGACACCCCCATGCCAAACAACTAGCAAGACAGCAACACAACACCACACCACCCATTAGCAGAGAGGCTGCCTAAAATCATAATAAGTTCACAGACGTGCCAAAACACACCACCAGACGTGGTCCTGCCCACTAGAAAGACAAGATCCAGGCTCATCCACCAGAACACAGGCACCAGTCCCCTCCACCAGGAAGCCTACACAACCCACTGAACCAACCTTACCCACTGGAGGCAGGCACCAAAAACAATGGGAACTACGAACGAGCAGCCTGCAAAAGGAGACCCGAAACACAGTAAGTTAAGCAAAATAAGAAGACAGAGAAATACGCAGCAGATGAGCGAGCAAGGTAAAAACCCACCAGACCAAACAAATGAAGAGGAAATAGGCAGTCTACCCGAAAAAGAATTCAGAGTAATGATAGTAAAGATGATACAAAATCTTGGAAAGAGAATGGAGAACATACAAGAAACATTTAACAAGGACCTAGAAAAACTAAAGAGCAAACAAACAATGATGAACAACATAATAAACGAAATTAAAAATACTCTAGAAGGAATCAATAGCAGATTAATTGAGGAAGAAGAATAGATAAGTGACCTGGAAGATAAAATAGTGGAAATAATTACTGTAGAGCAGAATAAAGAAAAAAGAATGAAAAGAATTGAGGAGAGTCTCAGTGACCTCTGGGACAACACTAAACACACCAACATTTGAATTATAGGGGTCCCAGAAGAAGAAGAGAAAAAGAAGGGGACAGAGAAAATATTTTAAGAGATTATAGATGAAAACTTCCCTAATATGGGAAAGGAAAGAGTCAATCAAGTCCAGGAAGCACAGACAGTCCCCTACAGGATAAATCCAAAGAGAAATATGCCAAGACACATATTAATCAAACTATCAAAATGAAACACAAAGAAAAAATATTAAAAGCAGCAATGGAAAAGCAACAAATAACATACAAGGGAATCCCCATAAAGTTAATAGCTGATCTTTCAGCAGAAACTCTGCAAGCCAGAAGGGACTGGCAGGACATATTTAAAGTGATGAAGGAGGAAAAACCTACAACGAAGATTACTCTACCCAGCAATGATCTTACTCAGATTTGATGGAGAAATTAAACCTTTACAGACAAGCAAAAGGTTAAGAGAATTCATCACCACCAAACCAGTTTTACAACAAATGCCAAAGAAACTTCTCTAGGCAGAAAACACAAGAAAAGGAAAAGACCTACAATAACAAACCCTAAAAAATTAGGAAAATGGTAATAAGAACATACATATCAATAATTAACTTCAGTGTAAACAGATTAAATCCCCCAACCAAATACATGGACAGGCTGGATGGATACAAAAACAAGACCCATATATATGCTGTCTACAAGACACCCACTTCAAACCTAGGGACACATACAGACTGAAAGTGAGGGGATGGAAAAAGATATTCCATGCAAATGGAAATCAAAAGAAAGCTGGAGTAGCAATACTCATATCAGACAAAATAGACTTTAAAATAATGACTGTAACAAGAGTCAAAGAAGGACACTACATATTGATCAAGGGATCAAGACAAGAAGAATAATTATATAACAATATAAATATTTATGCACCCAACATAGGAGCACCTCAATATATAAGGCAAATGTTAACAGCCATAAAAGGGGAAATCAACAGTAACACATTAATACTAGGGAACTTAAACACCCCAATGAACAGTTTCACCAATGGACAGATCAACCAAAATGAAAATAAATAAGAAAACACAAGCTTTAAATGACACATTAAACAAGATGGACTTAATTGATATTATAGGACATTCCATCAAAAAACAACAGAATACACTTTCTTCTCAAGTGCTCATGGAACATTCTCTAGGATAGATCATATCTTGAGTCATAAATCCAGCCTTGCTAAATTTAAGAAAACTGAAATCATATCAAGTATCTTTTCTGACCACAATGCTATGAGACTAGGTATCAATTACAGGAAAAAAAACTACAAAACATACAAACACACGGAGGCTAAATAATACGCTACTAAATAACCAAGAGATCACTGAAGATATCAAAGAGGAAATCAAAAAATACCTAGAAAGAAATGGCAATGAAAACATGATGGCGCAAAACCTGTGGGATGCAGCAAAAGCAGTTCTAAAAGGGAAGTTTACAGCAATACAATCCTACCTCAAGAAACAAGAAAACTCTCAAATAAGCAACCTAACCTTACACCTAAAGCAATTATAGAAAGACAAAGAAACCCCACAAAGTTAGCAGAAGGAAAGAAATCATAAAGATCAGATCAGAAATAAATGAAAAAGAAATGAAGGAAATGATAGCAAAGATCAATAAAACTAAAAGCTGATGCTTTGAGAAGATAAACAAAATTGATAAACCATTAGCCAGACTCATCAAGAAAAAAAAGGGAGTAGACTCAAATCAACAGAATTAGAAGTGAAAAAGGAGAAGTAACAACTGAAACTGCAGAAATATAGAGGATCATGAGAGATTGCTACAAGCAACTATATGCCAATAAAATGGACAACCTGGGAGAAATGGACAAATTCTTAGAAAAGCATAATGGTCTGAGACTGAACCTGGAAGAAACAGAAAATATGAACAGACCAATCACAAGCACTGAAATTGAAACTGTGATAAAATATCTTCAACAAACAAAAGCACAGGACCAGATGGCTTCACAGGCGAATTCTATCAAACATTTAGAGAAGAGCAAACACCTATGCGTCTCAAACTCTTACAAAATATAGCAGAGGGAGGAACACTCCCAAACTTCTACAAGGCCAACATCACCCTAATACCCAAACGAGACAAAGACGCCACAAAAAAAGAAAACTTCAGGGAATATCACGGATGAACACAGATGCAAAAATCCTCAACAAAATACTAGGAAACAGAATCCAACAGCATATTAAAATGATCATACTCCATGATCAAGTGAGGTTTAACCCAGGAATGCAAGGATTCTTCAATATATGCAAATTAATCAATGTGATACCATATTAACAAATTGAAGGAGAAAAACCATATGATCATCTCAACAGAGGCAGGAAAAGCTCTTAACAAAATTCAACACCATTTATGATAAAAACTCTCCAGAAAACAGGCATAGAGGGAACTTACCTCAATATAATAAAGGCCATATATGACAAACCTACAGCAAACATAGTTCTCAATGGTGAAATACTGAAACAATTTCCACTAAGATCAAGAACAAGACAAGGTTGCCCACTCTCACCACTATTATTCAACATAGTTTTGGAAGTTTTAGATACAGCAATGAGAGACAAAAAAGAAATAAAATGAATCCAAATTGGAAAAGAAGTAAAAATGTCACTGTTTGCAGATGATGTGATACTAAACATAGAGAATCCTAAAGATGCTAACAGAAAACTACTAGAGCTAATCAATGAATTTGGTAAAGTAGCAGGACACAAAATTAATGCACAAAATCTCTTGCATTCCTATTCATTAATGATGAAAAATCTGAAACAGAAATTAAGGAAACGCTCCCTTTTACCATTGCAACAAAGAATAAAATACCTAGGAATAAACGTACCTAAGGAAACAAATGACCTGTATGCAGAAAAGTATACGACACTGATGAAAGAAAGAAAAGATGATACAAACAAATGGAGAGATATACCATGTTCTTGGATTAGAAGAATCAACATTGTGAAAATGACTATACCAACCAAAGCAATCTACAGATTCAATGCAATCACTATCAAACAACCAATGGCATTTTTCACAAAACTAGAACAAATAATTTCACAGTTTGTACTGAATAGCCAAAGCAATCTTGAGAAAGAAAAACTGAGCTGGAGGAATCAGGCTCCCTGACTTCAGACTATACTAC
The DNA here is from genome assembly GCF_059928025.1 of Delphinapterus leucas. Classification (NCBI taxonomy): domain Eukaryota; kingdom Metazoa; phylum Chordata; class Mammalia; order Artiodactyla; family Monodontidae; genus Delphinapterus; species Delphinapterus leucas. Next base: position 13,797,301 of record NC_143129.1, read on the forward strand.
AAAGCTACAGTAATCAAGCCAGTATGGCACTGGCACAAAAACAGAAATATAGATCAATGCAACTGGATGGAATGCCCAGAGATAAACCCACGCACATATGGTCAACTAATCTTTGATAAAGGAGGCAAGAATATACAATGGAGAAAAGACAGTCTCTTCAATAACTGGTGGTGAGAAAACTGGACAGCTACATGTAAAAGAATTAAATTAGAACACTCCCTAACACCATACACAAAAATAAACCCAAAATGGATTAAAGGCCTAAATGTAAGGCCAGACACTATCAAACTCTTTGAGGAAATCTTAGGCAGAACACTCTATGAGATAAATCACAGCAAGATCCTTTTTGACCCACCCCCTAGAGAAATGGAAATAAAAACAAAAATAAACAGATGTGACCTAATGAAACTTAAAAGCTCTTGCACAGTAAAGGAAACCATAAACAAGATGAAAAGACAACCCTCAGATTGGGAGAAAATATTTGCAAATGAAGCAACTGACAAAGGATTAACCTCCAAAATACACAAGCAGCTCATGCAGCTCAATAACAAAAAAACAAACAACCCAATCCCAAAAGGGGCAGAAGACCTAAACAGACATTTCTCCAAAGAAGATATACAGATTGCCAACAAACACATGAAGGGATGCTGAACATCACTAATCATTAGAGAAATGCAAATCAAAACTACAATGAGGTATCACCTCACACCAGTCAGAATGGCCATCATCAAAAAAATCTACAAACAGTAAAGGCTGGAGAGGGTGTGGAGAAAAGGGAACCCTCTTGCACTGTTGGTGGGAATGTGAATTGGTACAGCCACTATGGAGAACAGTATGGAGGTTCCTTAAAAAACTAAAAATAGAACTACCATATGACCCAGCAATCCCACTACTGGCATACACCCTGAGAAAACCATAATTCGAAAAGAAGCATGTACCACAATTTTCATTGCAGCACTATTTCCAATAGCCAGGACTTGGAACCAACCTAAGTGTCTACTCACAGATGAATAGATAAAGAAGATGTGGCACATATATACAATGGAATATTACTCAGCCATAAAAAGAAATGAAATTGGGTTATTTGTAGTGAGATGGATGGATCTAGAGACTGTCATATAGAGTGAAGTAAATCAGAATGAGAAAAACAAATACTGTATGCTAACACATATATATGGAATCAAAAAATAAACAGTTGTTCTGAACAACCTAGTGGCCGGACAGGAATAAAGACGCAGATGTAGAGAACGGAGTTCAGGACATGGGGAGGGAGAAAGGCAAGCTGAGATGAAGTGAGAGAGTGGCATTGACATATATACACTACCAAATGTAAAATAGATAGCTAGTTGGAAGCAGCATAGCACAGGGAGATCAGCTCGGTGCTTTGTGACCACCTAGAGGGGTGGGATAGGGAGGGTGGGAAGAAGACGCAAGATGCAGGGGATATGGGGATATATGTATATGTATTGCTGATTCACTTTGTTATACAACAGAAACGAATGCACCAATGTAAAGCAATTATACTCCAATAAAGATGTTAAAAAAAAGAAAGAATAACACAAACCTAAGACAAGTACTTATAAATACTACCTAATTCAATGCAGATGATAATGGTTATTAAAATAAGGTGGATCATGCTTCAAAACAAACCCACAAAAATGTATGTGAAAATACCCATACTCTCCAATAAATATAGCATATTCCAAATCACAAAATGTGTGATTTCGAAGTCAGAGAGGCATAGCAAATTTTAAATATCTCAGCAAGTAGGAGGATTTACTTCCCATTAACCTAAGACATTTATATAATACAGTATTTAAACAAAGTGAGTTCCCCAAGGATTCTATTTTTTTTCATGGCACAGAGGGAAAACAGAATCTGAAGAAAGGCATCCTTCAGTATAAGAGGACTAAGGAAACACATTGTGTTAAGGTTACTGTTGATGTTTTGATTTTCCTCTAAAGTAAATATGTAAGTAATAATAAAGACCACAAATTAATATCCTTGTTACAGTGTAAAAACCAAGAAAAATATTATGAAAATAATATTTAAAAATTATATTTTATATTTGATATGCTAGAAAGAGAAAATAAACCTTCAGTTTGAGACTGTATGGCCTAAAGGGAAAGGAAAGTGCCCAGAGCAGCCTTTGGAAATATAAAATTCTAAGTCATTAACAGAAGTCTTAGGAGAAATGTAATATGGATGGATTCTGTCACTAGTATGAGGTCAATATGGATATTTTGTGCTGTTTATAATCATTTCTAACATTATTGAATACCTAATTGTGCCAGGTACCATTCTAAATACTAACATTTAGCATTATTAACTGTAACAGAAAATTATGAATAACAAATTTTGCAAAGAAGATGACATGATACCACATTCATCAGTTAGAAATTGTGACCATTAATGTACAAGAGAAAATTCAGTGGCTTAAGAAAGATATAGAAAATGTGGAAATTAAGATAGAGTGAATTGAAGTAACTTGTCCAGGATGTCATATATAGTAAATGGTAGAGTTAGGTTTCAAACCCACTAGCTATGTCAACTAAACCCATCTGCTTATCTACTGGACTACAGTAGATAAGCCCTATATAGTTTTTATATCCCTGAAAAACAAACTACATTTATATGTCCCACCTTTGGCCCCTCCTGGAAAAGCAGAAAGACAATAACTTTCAATATCATTTATGTTATTTTCAAGGCTTATAACCTTCTTTAGGATGCAGAATTCAAATTTCATTCATGTACGTTTCTTTTACAAAACTTAGATCCATTTTTTTGTAGTTAAATATGATGCTGTTTCTAAGTTTCAAAATAAGTCCTCCAGAGCAGTGACTTTTTAATGTGATTAAACTTAATTCATTATAATAAGGAATTCAATATTAAGTAGTTATTGTTATTTTCAAAGAAATAGTATTGCTCAAAAAAACCACTATGTTTTAGAGAATCTATAATTATTTTGCTATCAAATAACAAGCACTACCAAAATTGTCCCCAAAACCCCAATAAGACTCTTTTCGTCAGTTTCTAAACATTCCACTGAAATGCAAAAGTAACATATAGTGAAAAGAAAGCATCTAAAAACCAAAACAGAAAGTGGATGAAGATGTAAGTGTGCTCCTTCACTGTGTTATGTTCAAAATAATATTTATCCTTAATACAATAAAGAGAAGCTGGTCTGACACTGTGATTCATTCTCAGTTCCTTCTTATAATGAAACTCTTAATCAGAAATAAATGATGTACTTCTAATGGGTTAATCATTTATTTTAGAATGTTTTCCTTAATACACAAAGTTATTTTTGATAATTTACTTAAAATTATCATACCACAAATACACACTTTAATATTCCAATATAACTTGACTCAGATAGATACTTTTTATTCATGGCAATATAGTCAGCTCATATCCATTTCTTTCATCTTCACATGTCGTATATTAGAAAGCATTCCAAAAAGATGCCTTGGAGAGAATATTATTTTTAAATCAAAGGCCCAGCACTGAGTCACCTGCTGTGTGACTCTGAGAACATAATATTTAAAAGCACTGAGTCTTTTTCTTTTTTCTTCATAAAGTAGGAAAATATGATCAATGCACCTCTCAGCATTAAGATTTAAACATAGTAATATGTGTTAAAGTGTTTATATACTCTAAATAATACACAAATATAAAATTAAATTTCATTATTACCACAGCTTTAAAATCTAGGGTGTTTGCAGATACTTAAACACAAAAAGTTAGGATATTAGAAGAGCTAATTGATGGATGTGATTTAAATGTAATAATCTAATATAATCTATTCCCACAGTGAAAATAATTATATCAAAAGAAAAGCAAATATGTGCAAACGTCATTAACTACAGTATACTAGTTATCAATTGTTACATGACAAATGGCCACAAAATTTAGCATCTTAAAATTACAAACTTTTAATCTCGTTGTTCTGTGGGTCAGATTTCTGCGATTGGTTCTCCCAGAGCTTGAATTCGGTGGTTCTCACATGGAATTCTCACCAGGGTGCAATCAACATACTGGCAGAGGCTGCAATAATTTGAAGGTCTGACTGGAGCTTGAGGATCTATTGCCAAGATGATTCACTCACATGGCTGTTGGCAGGTGGCCTCAGCTCCTTGCCATGTGAGCCTTTGTAAAGGACTTCTTGAGTGTTCTCACATGACAGCTGTCTTTCCCCAATGCCAGGGATCCAAAAGAGAGACTAAGGGGGAGGCTGAGAGACTTTTAATGACTGACTCACAAATTATACAGTGTCACTTTTGCCATATCCTATTTGTTAGAAATAACTCACTAAATCCTGCCCACACTTAAGGGCAGGAGAATTAAGCTCTACTTCCTGAACGGAGAAGTATCAAAAACTCTGTGCACATATTTTATAAGCACTTCAAAGTTCAGTCCGACTATTCTAATTCAATAATTAAGTAGGTCTCATTTAGTCAGCATCAACTCATTTATTTTTATTATCATGAAGTTCCTACTAATGCTTCTCTACAAATGATTATTTATAACACACATTCTCATGAGAGACATCACCCCAAGGGTGCTGAAACTGATGGTGCAGATAATGAAAATTATTTATCTTACTTTTGCATAAAGCAGATATACATAAAGTATATAAACTAATAGACAGTATACATGTGGTAAAAAATTTCACATGAAGGTAATTAGAAAAATAATGTCTAAAAAAGCTCCTTGGTGGGGGTAATAATAGAAAAAAAAGTTGAGCAGAACTGATTTAACTTCTTTCTGTTTTAACAAGATAGAGATTTAAGTTGTCTAATTATTGAAATATTTTTACATATGTTACATAATATTTTACATATAGTTGCTCAACAGTTAAATACTTTAAGAAGCAACTATCTGCTTATCTGGCTAATTCAACCAACACCTTTTTCACACATTCACCAAAAAAAATTACATCAATTCACACACACAAACATACATACATATAATTAAAATGGTATTTAGACCATGAGTTTAATCAAGCTCTTCCGTATCCATTATCACAATAGATCATCAGAGTCAGTATGGAGAATTAGAAAAGGCACAGAATAAGTGCCCTTCTGAGTTACTATTATTATTACTACAACTTTTATATTTAGATAAAATCAATAAATCTTATATTAAATTATAAGCCTAGTATTTGAGAAAAGTTTTGGTCTTAATGATATGTAGCTATGAGTCATACTCCTGACAAAGAAATAAACTAGAGCCAAGGGAGAAACACAAGTTTCAAAGTTGATGTCCACACTTATATCTTTAAATGAGTTGACAACAATAACAGAAATAACTATATATAAATAGAAATAATTTGCTTCATATTAACTTGGCCTTAAAGTTCCTGGTTTTCTCCTAATCATCAAGGGTTCTTCCCAAAAAGCAACATCTAAGCATGATAATTATCTACTTTACAGGCATCTATTTATTTTTAAACTGTTGTCTCTTTGCAATTCTACTGTCAGGACAGAATTTTCAACTTCTTTCCAAATTAAACACTGCTGAATAGTGGTATAAAGTTGCATTGTGGAGTTAAACATGGAGTGTTAAAACCAGCTCCATCCCTCCCAGATGTGTGACTTTTATTCCAAACCATTATTAGTACCTATAATACTATATGATAGGCACTGTTTTAGGAGAAACAATACAACATGAAACAAAATATTGTTTATATGCTCACCCAGTCTGCATATGAATGTTCCAAATTACCTAATATTCCTTTAGTTCTCCATCTCCCTATAAAATTGGGAAATAATGTTATTGCTTGAATTAAATATGATAATCCCTGTACCGAGCTTCGCATACATACAGCAGATAGAGTTTAGTCCATAAATAATTGATATTTCTGCGATTTTAGGACCCATCTTAGTAATTTCTACAATTTTTACTCTTTATTAAGATAATATCATTTTCCTTTATTTCTGATCCTGAGATTGAATTTCACTTTTATTTTGATCCCTAGACTATTAATGATAACCTACTGGGAGAAGAAACTTTCTTCTACAGAATATTTGTTTAACATCCACTCCTATCCTTGAAGCAAAATGTTTAAAACAAACAACAAAAATATTTGTTAAATCAGGTAATTAAAGAATAAGCTGTTGAGAAAAACTGCATACTACTGTGACCTCATTAACCAGGTTTATAGATATTCCCCTTTAACAACAAAATATTCTTTCAGACTCAATTTAGGGCCCTATTCCAAACGCAGACCTACAGCTTTCTAGAGGGCATATAAAGAAAGTTAGTTAAGAAAGTTAAGGAAGTTAGTTAAGAAAGTTAAGAAAGTTCCCCTGGGGCAGGCTGGGTGGATTCAAATGTCAACAGAACTCAGAAGCCATGTGACCTTGGTAAACATCCGTACCCCAGTCTCATGTTAAGGTTCTCTCATCCAAACAATGGAGATAATAATAAATACTTCATAGAGTCATTGTGAAGGTCAAATGAAAGGTTCAAAGTAGCTCATACAGAATAAACATAAAGTAAACCTCAGAGAGAATGATTAATATTAGCAGATCTGGAATATCAAAGCATGCAGACATAACAGCTGGCTTCATTATATAAGGTGCATGAGTTAGGCAGTACGTTTGGGAGACCATAATAGAAGACCTAGCAACTTAACCAATGTAAAGTTTTATTTTTTTTATGTAACATGAAATCCAGTGGTACAGGGCTGTTATAAAGGCTCCAGAATGACATAAGAGGCTCGTCTTTTTTTTTTTTTTTAAACTTTCTCCCTGCGCATTCTTAGCTCAAGGTTCCTATGCTCAGACTACTTCTTCATGGTCCAATATGGCCTCTGAAGCAATAGGTCATCATCTATAGAAAGCATGTAAGAAGAAAGGAGAATAACAAAAAAGTGTACATCACAGTTGAGTTAGAACCTTTCATAAAGGTTTCCCAGAATCCAACCCAACTGACATCCTTTTATAGCTCGTTAGCAATCCTTACCAGCTAGAAAAGCTGGGAAATCGCCAACTTAAATAAAATCAGGTTACATTGTTTTAAGGGGAAAATAGATATCAGTCAAGTAGCAGATCGCTCCTATACTAGGTTTTCTAAAAAGAGGGGATTTGAAGTTTAGCTAAAATTAGCTTAAACAGGCAGTTGATTCAAATAAAAAAAAGTCTTCCATCAGGACACCTGCTTTAAAGTTTAGACTTGCAAACACAACACATCACACAGCTCAAATCTTAAATGTACTGAGTATTCTAGCAGGAGTTTCACTTTTGCTTGAAGCTTTGCCAAGAATTTATATAACTGCTCGTTATGTAGTATGATTCAAGGTAACTGCTTGTTATGTAGTATGATTCAAGGTCTCTAATTTACACAGACAGTCAATTTTCACACCACAAAACTATAATAGTAGGATAACTATTGCTTAAGTGGTAAAATTAGGTAGCCATTTAGTATTTACATTACAGCAACATGAAGCAAAGAAAACTAAGACATGCTACAAACCCTACAGCAAGTTGGCATTATACAGTCAGAATTTTAAAATTATCATTACACTCTGTCATCATAATGATAAAGAGAAAAAGATAGGGAGAGATCGGGAAACCACATTCCATATTATTTCTGTCTAAAATGACATGGCTCCTTTTTTGAGGTGAAATATCAAGAAACAGCTATGGTTACCATAGTAACAACATTAAAAATAAAAAGAAAATGTGGAGTGTTTTCAAATGATAAGTTCATGTAAAATACTTACTGAGAAATCAAATATATCTTGAAGCTTAATACTGCAAGACGTGTTATGAGACCATAAATTGTAAATTCTAAATATTCTCAACTTTATTAAGAAATATAAATTAATTTCATTAAAGGATGAGTATTGAAAAGCATTGTTTTAGTAACAAAAAAAGAGTCCTAGTATTTTAAGAGTGGGATATCTTTTACTGAAAATTTAAAAAATATCTCCAAGATGTGAAAGTAATCATCATAAATTGCTAGTTGTGTAAACATGCCACAAAAATAAGCAGAGGCTCATATGAGCATACATGAAACTGCACTCTTTCTTTTCCACTGATGTGTATTTGCTTCTATGGGATGACTGTGAATGTAATTGCTATGGACAAGTCTGACTTGACGCTTCCAACAACATCACTTTCGATGCCTCCAATTCCAGTTTTCCTGTCTCGCTTCGTGACACTGCCCTTCCCCTAGATACATAGGAACAAATCACTGAGTGACAGCCTGAGTCATTCCCCAACAAGTCTCTTCCACCAAAGTATGTCCTGATTTCCACCTGTTTGCTCTCTTTATTTCTACCATACTAGTGCGAGCTAACACTGCATCCTCTCTGGAGTCAGGTATCATCCTCCTAACTGATCTTCCTGCTTCTGCTCTTGCCCTCTCAGTTGATTATCCACAAAGTAGCTGGAGTAATCTTCATGACTTTATATCGCTCCACTTTAAACTTCTCCATGTCTTATCACTGTGCTCAGAATACAATATAAATTTCTTATTTTGGTCTGCAAGGCTCGGTATGATCTAGCTCTCATCTAACTATTGACTTCATCATTACTCTAGCTATTGTGACCTTGGCAAGCTTAGCTTCCATCTGCCTTTGAGCACCTAAGTTAGCTCTGCATATGGACGTTTGCACTGTGGTCCACTCTGACCAGGAAGTTTTCCTCCCTTTCAACTGGCTTCTTCATGTTGTTTACTTTTCAGTTCAAATTCCTTAGAAGCCTTCTCTGTCCTGCCCATAAATAAAAACTTACTGTCATTTGGCCCACAACCCTTCTCTGTTTTATTCTCATAATAATCCTTATTACTATCTGCAATAACTTTGTTTCATTAATTTAATTAACTAGCTATTTTGTCTACGCTTATCAAAATGTAAGGTCTTTGAAAACAAAGACGTTATCTGCCTTTTTACTACTATTGTGCCAATGCTTGATCAGTGCCTGGTATTCAATAAGAACTCAATATATATTTTTAATAAGAGATTTTAATTAAAATTTTACAAAAGTAATTATAATGAATGAAAGTATCACCCGTGACCAAATGACATGATTTACGGTGATTATTATAATGTCATCTAAAACTGATATTCATCTCAGAAATACGCATTACCTAAAATGTGCATTAAAAAACATGTATCTGCGGGAAGCAGAAATCATTACATTATTGCTTTTGATTAATGTCACATTATGAATCCTCAAACTAAGAGAGAAGAATATCAAGACAGTGGAACAAATTTTTAGTCATCAGGAAAAAAAATTATGCTGAAAGGTGGAGTTAGGAGAAGAAATTTGAAAATTTTCAGACATCTGCTGATGCGAGCCCTCAAAAAGAAATTAGAGGGCTTCCCTGGTGGCGCAGTGGTTGAGAGTCCGCCTGCCGATGCAGGGGACACGGGTTCATGGCTCGGTCTGGGAAGATCCCACATGCCGCAGAGTGGCTGGGCCCGTGAGCCATGGCCGCTGAGCCTGCGCGTCCGGAGCCCGTGCTCCGCAGCGGGAGAGGCCACAACAGTGAGTGGCCCGCGTAGTGAAAAAAAAAAAAAAAAAAGAAATTAGAGCACTGTGTGCCAGTGCTTAAAGGGAAGAAAAATTAATGGAAGAGAGAAAATATTAGACTAACAGTAAGGAAAAAGTCCTTTACAAGCTCCAAACATTACTAGCTACAAACAAATGATTATTATATCTAACCCTAAACTCTCTCAATAAAGTGTTGAAGGCAAAACCTAAAAGTAACATGAAATAAAATAAAAACGGAGAATTCTAAAATCAACAATCAAAATCAAACAATAACAACAAACTCTTCCATAAATTTCAGCAGAATAAGTATAGTATTGGAAAGTACAGTTACTGAGCGTACATTAGACTCCCAGGACAGGGTCTAATAGCATGAAATTCATAATCCCCTCTTCTCCCTCATGATCAGATTTCAACTGTTCCTTTCTTTTCCCTTTTTAATCTATTTTTCCTTTTTCTTCATTCTTCATATTTTCCATTATTCTCCAGATACTTTCCCTAAATCAGAGCCTGGGTCAAAACCCAGCTCTACCATATTTGATTTATTTTTTTTAAACATCTTTATTGGAGTATAATTGCTTTACAATGGTGTGTTAGTTTCTGCTTTATAACAAAGTAAATCAGCTATACATATACATATATCCCCATATCTCCTCCCTCTTGCATCTCCCTCCCATCCTCCCTATCCCACCCCTCTAGGTGGTCACAAAGCACCAAGCTGATCTCCCTGTGCTATGTGGCTGCTTCCCACTAGCTATTTATTTTACATTTGTCTACCATATTTGAATTGGATGGCACTGGACAAATTACTTGGCTTCAATGAGAATTAATTCTCTTGTGAGTAGAAGAAAAATAAAAACTCTATCCATATATGTTTTTGTAATATGTCTTAATTAGTATTTCTCAAAATTTTTGGTCTTTGAACTTTTTACACACTTAAAAATTATCAGGTCCCCCAAAAGAGATGTTATTTATGTGGGATGTATCTTAATAGATTTACATTTGCCGTACTGGAAATTTGAATTGAGAAAATATTTTAAATATGTATATATTAATTTACTTAAAACAAGAGTGATAAGCCTGTCACATGTTAATATAAAGACATTTTATGAAAATTAACTGTATTTTCCAAGACAACAACAAAAATAGTGAATTAAGTTTTTGCAAGTTCCTTAAAGTCTAGCTTGGTAGAAGAGAGCTGAATTCTTTTATCTGCTTCCACATTTAACATGTTGCTATACTTTGTTTGAAGTTTATGAAGAAATTCTTATCTTACAGTATTTTAATAGCATATTTCAATAGTCATTTCAGATCATCTTAGATCTCTTCCTAGATACTACACCGAAACTCATTAAGTGGTAGTTTCTTAAGAAGAGAAAGGATAAATTGGACTTCATCAAAATGAAAAAATTCTGCTCTTCAAAACATACCATTAAGAAGATGAAAAGTTTAGACACAGACTGAGGGAAAAGATTTGAAAATCACACAACTGATAAAAGAGTTGTATGTAGAATACATTAGGAGCTCTCAAAACTCAGTAAGAAACCAAACCTCTGAATAAAAAATAGACAAATGATTTGGGCAGACACTTCACCAAAGAAGATAAACAGAGAGCAAAATTGTAGACTTGCAGAAAATACAAACTAAACAACAGTGAAGCAAATCATTCATTGCCAGTGGATAGTAGTGGGGCAGGTGGCATGAAAAGGAGGAATGAGTGGTTGCTGTAGAGCATGGGAAATTCAGGTCTGATGGACTTGTTCATTATCTATCTTGATTGAACTGATGGGTTCACAGGTGTATACGTTAGTCAAAAGTTAGTCAAAACATACCAAACTGCATGCGATAAATATGTGGAACTTATGGTATGTCAATTATATCTCAGTAGACATATTAAAAATAGATATATATTCAACTGTCCAAATTTAGTAACATTCAAAAATATTCATTTTTAATAAGGATGTTTTATATACATATATATATATATATATATATATATATATATATATATACACACATATATTTTGTTCATGCCACACAGCTTGCAGAATCTTAGTTCCATGACCAGGGATCGAACCCGTGCCCCATGCAATGGAAGCACAGAGTCCTAACCACTGGACTGCCAGGGAATTACCAATTAAAGACATTCTTAAGTGAAATTCGGTTTTTTTATTTGTAAGGGGGCGGGAGTAGCACATGGCAGTGAAGAACAGTGACTACTAATATGTTTTGGTGTCACTACCTTGACTTGCGCTAAGGCACCAGTACTTTTACACACTATGTTTTCACACCATCAGAGTAAATGTTACCAGAGAGTTGTTTAGGATAAATCAGATAATTTTAAAAAATGTATTAAACATTGGATTATGTCATCACTCTTTATTGTTGTTGATAAGCATCCACATACATGCACACAAACACACACACAGTCACACTAACATCTTCTTCAGAGATAATTTGGGACTGACACTGGATGGAAGAAAAACATCAAGTCCAGCTCCACTAGTAAATTCATCCATAGGTCAGATATTAACTTACTGTTTGCAGTTAAATCTGCAATTTAACAAGTTACTCTTTTACTGCAAAGTGGCAGTGTCATCATTTGCTTTACTGATTTTTCATCCAGCAAGCATTCAGTTGTGTCAACTGTACAATGCATTGTTGGTCTCTCAGCCATTGTGTATTCTCTCCAGTCAATGAAATATGACAACTCACTCTGGAAGATATTTCTCTGACTTCTTCATTTCTAAACTGAAAATATGTGAAAACAATTGTTGGCTGTAAAGACATTACTATGACTGCATTCATACTTTCTATTTCTCTCTAAAAGAAATTTTTTTCCTGAATGTTTGGACTCAACATGGAAGAAATTTAACTGGTACCACATACAAGTGGAATATGTTCTGTTACATGAGATACAATTTGGTGAATTACTAATATAAACAAAGCCAAGAAGAAGCTATACATTTCATAATTTTGTTTTTCATTGGCAATTTTGCACTATTTCTCCTTTCCATGAATCAGAGAACTTTTTGGTATGTCAGTTTATATATACATATTTTCAGTATTTTTAGATGTAGGTAGTATAATTTACAGTGAGAAAGTGAGTTTTCTCATCTTTTATTAAGCTGATGATCCACGTTTAAATATAAGTTGTTCAGTTTAATGGGAGAAAAGGCAAAACTGTGGAAGTGCTAAAAATAAAAATTGAAGGATGAGAGAAGAAACAGAGTCATACTGGCTTCACTCTCCATGGACATATTTTTAGTTAATTCACCAATTTTGAGGTCCACTTCCCCTCTTCACTTTTTTCCTCCAGATTACAAATCTGGAGACTGCATAGATTAGTTTGCTTTCCTCACTGCTGTCCCAGCCTGGCCATATTATAGGCTTTGAGTATCTCGGCTCTATTTTATTCATTATCACCTTCCCCTCTATTTGTTCTAGAGCTTTATTAAAATCTTTAATGGTCCAAAGAATCCTTTTTTCTAACCAATAGAGTCATTTCATTTTGTGTCTGTTTACCATCATTACATTGCTTCCTTAAAGAACAGGAAGCAAATGCATCTACTCAAGTCTTCATCTTGATGGACCAACAATTTAGTTGCATTTCATTTGAATGTCTCTTTAATTATTGTAAATTACAAAAATTATAATTAGGAGTTTTAATGGTCTTTTCAAGTGCACATGGAACATTCTCTAGGATTGACCTCATAGTAGGGCACAAAACAAGCCTCAATAAATTTAAGAGTATAGAAATCTTCTCAAACATCTTTTCTGATCACAATGGCATGAAACTACAAATCAACCACAGAAAAAGAAATGAGAAAAAAACAATTACATGGAGACAAAACAACATGCTACTAAAACACCAATCAGTCAACAATGAAATCAAAGAGGAAATTAAAAAATACCTTGAGACAAATGACAATGAAAACACACCATATAAAATCTATGGGATGCAGCAAAAGCAGTTCTTAGAGGGAAGTTCATAGCAATACAGACCTTCCTCAAAAAGACAAGAAAAACCTCAAATAAACAGCCTAATCTACCACTTAAAAGAATTAGAAAAAGAGGAACAAACAAAACTTAAGGTCTGCAGAAGGAGGGAAATAATAAATATCAGAGAGGAAATAAATAATATAGAGATTAAAAAAATAGAAAAAATAAAACCAAGAACTGGTTCTTTGAAATGGTAAACAAGATTGACAAACCTCTGGCCAGGCTCATCAAGAAGAAAAGAGAGAAGACCCAAATAAACAAAATAAGAAACGAAGGAGGAGAAATCACAACTGATACTGCAGAAATAAAAACAAACAAACAAAATAAGAGAATACTATGAACAATTATATGCCAACAAATTTCATAATCTAGAAGAAATGGACAAGTTTCTAGAAACATACAGTCCACCAAAATTGAATCAAGAAGAAATATAATCTCCAAAATTTACAAGCAGCTCATGCAGTTCAATAACAAAAAAACAAACAACCCAATCCAAAAATGGGCAGAAGACCTAAATAGACATTTCTCCAAAGAAGATATACAGACTGCCAACAAACACATGAAAGAATGCTCAACATCATTAATCATTAGAGAAATGCAAATCAAAACTACAATGAGATATCATGTCACACCAGTCAAAATGGCCACCAAAAAATCTAGAAACAATAAATGCTGGAGACGGTGTGGAGAAAAGGGAACACTCTTGCACTGCTGGTGGGAATGTGAATTGGTACAGCCACTATGGAGAACAGTATGGAGGTTCCTTAAAAAACTACAAATAGAACTACCAAATGACCCAGCAATCCCACTACGGGGCATATACCCTGAGAAAACCATAATTCAAAAAGAGTCATGTACCAAAATGTTCATTGCAGCTCTATTTACAATAGCCAGGAGATGGAAACAACCTAAGTGTCCATCATCGGATGAATGGATAAAGGAGATGTGGCACATATATACAATGGAATATTACTCAGCCATAAAAAGAAACGAAATTGATTTATTTGTAATGAGGTGTATGGACCTAGAGTCTGTCATACAGAGTGAAGTAAGTCAGAAAGAGAAAGACAAATACCATATGCTAACACATATATATGGAATTTAAGAAAAAAAAATGTCATGAAGTACCTAGGGGTAAGACAGGAATAAAGACACAGACCTACTAGAGAATGGACTTGAGGGCATGGGGAGGGGGAAGGGTAAGCTGCGACAAAGCGAGAGAGTGGCATGGACATATATACACTATCAAATGTAAAACAGATAGCTAGTGGGAAGCAGTCGCATAGCACAGGGAGATCAGCTCGGTGCTTTGTGACCACCTAGAGGGGTGGGATAGGGAGGGTGGGAGGGAGGGAGACGCAAGAGGGAAGTGATATGGGAACATATGTATATGTATAACTGATTCACTTTTTTATAAAGCAGAAATTAACACACCACTGTAAAGCAATTATACTCCAATAAAGATGTAAAAAAAATTTAAAAATAGAAGAAATAGATAATTTGAACAGACTAATTACTAGAAGTGAAATAGAATCTGTAATTTAAAAACTCCCTACAAACAAATGTCCAGGACCAGATGGCATCACAGGAGAATTCTACCAAACATACAAAGAAGAAATTATACTGATCTTTCTCAAACTCTTCCCAAAAACTGAAGAGGAGAGAACACTCCCAAAGACATTCTACAAAGCCACCATCACCTTGATACCAAAACCAGACAAAGACACCACCAAAAAATAAAATTACAGGCCAATATCTTTGATGAATATAGATGCAAAAATTCTCAACAAAATATTAGCAAACAGAATCCAACAATACATAAAAAAGATCATACACGATGACCAAGTGGGATTTGTCCCAAGTTCATAAGTATAGTTCAACACACGCAAATCAATCAGTGTGACACACCATATCAACAAAAGAAAATAGAAAAACCACATGATCATTTCTATAGATGCAGAAAAAGCACTTGACAAAATTCAACATCCATTCATGATAAAAACTCTTAAAAAAGTGGGTATAGACAGAACATATACCAACATAATAAACGCTACTTATGACAAACCCACAGCCAATATAATACTCAATGGTGAAAAGCTGAAAGCCTTTCCACTAATATCTGGAGAAAGACAAGGATGCCCATTTTCACCTCTTCTATTCAACACAGTATTGGAAGTCCTAGCCACAGCAATCAGACAAGTAGAAGAAATAAAAGGTATCCAAATGGGAAGAGGTAAAATTATCATTATATGCAGATGACAGGATACTATATATATAAAACCCTAAAGACTCCACACAAAATTTATTAGAACTGATAAATAAATTCAGCAAGGTAGCAGGATACAAGATTAACATACAGAAATCTGTTGCATTTCTTTATACTAACAATGAAATATCAGAAATGGAATGTAAAAAAAAAATACCTTTTACAATCTTCCTGCCTCAAATAAACTACTTAGGAATAAACCTGACAAAGGAGGTGAAAGACTTACATGCTGAGAACTATACAGTAAAACACTAATAAAGGAAATTGAAGATGATTCAAAGAAATGGAAACATATCCCATGCTCTTGGATTGGAAGAATTAATATTGTTAAAACAGCCATACTACCCAAAGCAATCTACAGATTTAATGAGATCCCTATCAAATTACCCATGACATTTTTCACAAAACTAAAACAAATAATCCTAAAATTTTTATGGAATCATAAAAGGCCCAGCATTGCCAAAGCAATCCTGAAGAAAAAGAACAACGCAGCAGGCATAACCCTCCTAGACTTCAGACAGTACTACAAATATACAGTATCCAAAACAGCATGGTATTGCCACAAAAACAGACATATGGATCAATGGAACAGAATAGAGAGCCAAGAAATAAACCTACACACCTATGGTCAATTAATTTTCAACAAAGGAGGTAAGAATATACAATGGAATAAAGACAGTCTCTTCAGCAAGTGGTGTTGGGAAAGTTGGACAGCTGCATGTAAATCAATGAAATTAGAAAACACCCTCACACCATACACAAAAAATAAACTCAAAATGGCTTAAAGACTTAAATATAAGACATGACACCATAAAACTCCTAGAAGACATTGTAGGCAAAACATTCTCTGACATAAATCGTACCAACCTTTTCGCAGGTCAGTCTCCCAAGGCAGTTAGAAATAAAAACAAAACTAAACGAGACCTAATCAAACTTACAGGCTTTTGCACAGCAAAGGAAACTATAAACAAAATGAAAAGACAACCTACAGAATGGGAGAAAATATTTGCAAATGATGTGATCAACAAGGGCTTAATTTCCGAAGTATACAAATAGCTCATACAACTCAACAACAAGAACAAAAACCAACAACCCAATAGAAAAATGGGCAGAAAACCTAAATAGACATTTCTCCAAAGAAGACATACAGATGGCCAACAGACACATGAAAAAGATGTTCAGCATCACTAATTATTAGAGAAATGTAAATCAAAACAACCAATGAGGTACCACCTCACACAAACCAGAATGGCCGTCATTAAACACTCTACAAATAACAAATGCTGAAGAGGATGTGGAGAAAAGGGAACCCTCCTACACTGTTCGTGGGAATGTAAGTTGGTATAGCCACTGTGGAGAACAGTATGGAGGTTCCTCAAAAAACTAAAAATAGAGCTACTGTATGATATAGCAACCCCACTCCTCGGCACATAGCCAGACAAAACTCTAATTCAAAAAGATACATGCACCCCTATGTTCATAGCGGCACTATTCACAATAGCCAAGACATGGAAACAACCTAAATGTCCACCAACAGATGAATGGATAAAGAAGATATTATACATATGCACAATGGAATACTACTCAGCCACAAAAAATAACAGAACAATGCCATTTGCAGCAACATGGATCGACCTAGAGATTATCATACTAAGTGAAGTAAGTCAGAAAGAGAAAGACAAATACCATAAGTTATCACTTATATGTGGAATCTAAAATATGACACAGATGAACCTATCTATGAAACAGAAAGATTTATGGACACAGAGAAGAGACTTGTGGTTGTCAAAGGGGAGGGGGTTAGGGGAGGGATGAAGTGGGAAGTCTGGGTTAGCAGATGTAAACTATTACAGGTAGAATGGATAAATAACAAGGTCCTACCATATAGCACAGAAAACTATATTCAATATCCTTTGATAAACCATAATGGAAAAGAATATTTTTAAAAACATATATATATATATATATATAAATCACTTTGGTGTACAGCAAAAATTAACATTGTAAATCAACTATACTTCAATTTAAAAAAAGAATTTTAATGAACTCACTCTACATATATATAGATGTATATAAATACAAGTAATTAAATAGACGATAGATAGATGGATAGACAGAAAATAGCACAACAAATGGAGAGAGTGTCAATTATTCTGTGGACAAAATATAAAATTTAAAACAATGAGTGTGGTCACAAATTAGAAACTAACCTTCTTTCTCAAAAGGAATAACCAACTATTACAATTACAAAATCATAGGCAATAAGATAATGGGCTTACCATAGCTGCCAATAATAATGGATAGGTCTTGAATATTTAAAGTATCTTTTCAGTAATTATATATGCTTAGCCAGTTTGTACAAATACAAGTATCAGTTACAGGAGATTGTTTCTGGAACATGCCAGTCAACAATGCGAGCTAAATCTGCCCTCAGCCTTCCCAGCAGAAACCAGATGTGCGATTTTAAAAAGCCATCTTGGAATTAGATCTTCCAGCTTCAAGTACTTTGACCCCATCTATACAAGCCACCCCAAGCCATTCAGGTTGTCCAGATGAGGCCCCAGACATTATGGGCTAAGATGATATCTCCCCACTGCCCCCTCTCTGAGTCTCTGACTAACACAGTCCCTATGAATAATAAAATGGTTTAGGTCACTTGACCTGGGGGTGGCTTATCACACAGAGATAGATACTGGGAACACCAGAAAATAGATAAATGGAGTGATACCAACCAAATAATGTATTATCCATCACAAAATAATATATACCACCCTGAGTTGCATGCAGACAAAACTTTTGCAAATAAAACATTCCCACAAAATGTCAAAGGACATTTGAAAAACATTATTTGCATATTTAAAGTAAAATAAAATCACCTTAAGCCTTCCCTTTATTCTGTGTAATAGTATTGATTTTAAAATATTAAAATAATCCTTCAGCCAACCACTTTTCAAAAGTGATAGGTCTATACAGCCATATAAAATTGTTCTATTTCACAGTTTACTTTTCATTCTCCCTTTTTTATTGATCTCCAAAAGCTTTCAGAGGAGAGACTTTAGATTTAGGGTAAACTTAAGTATTTATTCTTTAGAAAATCTATTTTCTTCTTCCTACAAAACAGTTTGAAAGAGGATTTCTGTTGTAATTTGAAGACGTTACTTTGCACTTTTTAAGAAAAATATTTTAAGTAAATTACTTTGTTAAATTACACTATTATTAAAAAGCATAATTAAATAGATAATAGATAGATGGATACAAACAAATCTGATTTAGTAAATCAGTCACTTTATGCATAAATTTTGTGAGTTCAATTGAAATTTGGGATGTTTTCTTTGTTGAATCAAATATTTTCCTAATTGAAAATTAAAAACAAAGGGATGGAAGCTGTGTGGCAATTATCTGGTAATAGTTTACAAATAATATTATTCTGTTTAAATTTAATTTAATTTTATTTTAAAGACATAGCACATGTGGTGCTTTGGATTGACAGCTGGGATGATTGAAGGGCAGGTAGACTGCTGAGCATGGACTGAAATGTCTACATGGTCTCTCTAGCGTGGCATATCAGGGCTCCAAGCAGAAGTACTGAGAGCACGGTAGACCATTTGGGAGAGTTTTAATTTCAGGATCATTGCTTATGAGGAAGAGAAATACCTTTCAAAGCCTATCCTTACAAACCTCAATCTATAATCTACAAACTATTTCCAAAATCAGTTGCTATCTAGGGTGAAATAAAAATCCAAACTCATTTTTTCTTTCGTTCTATTAAATTTTGACAGCCTTGGAGATGTGGTTGCTTAAACCTAAGGTGGGCAATGGCATACGGGAAAAGGAAGACGTGGGCTTGCTAATTCAATGCTGCTTTTCTTTTAAAAAAATTCCATATACATACAACTTATTTAAAGAGGTTTGAAAAGGCCCACATATGGCTTTTGTGAAGCACTAATATTCTGAGAAATAGATATGTGTTCAAAGCACATACCAGAGAAATATTGCAAAGTACTTTATTCAAATAACATTAAAGATATTAATGATGCTTTAGTAATTAAAATTAAAGTCTAAATCCTGGCACTTAAAACAAATCTTCCTAAGAATGTAAAAGTTGAAATCTGCATCTAAAAAATTACTTGTAAAATAAATATGTCAATATTATGGGGCTTCCCTGTGGCACAGTGGTTAAGAATCCACCTGCCAATGAAAGGGACATGGGTTCGAGCCCTGGTCCAGAAAGATCCCACATGCCGCGGAGCAACTAAGCCCGTGTGCCACAACTACTGAGCCTGCGAACCACACCTACTGAGCCTGAGTGCCACAATTAATGAAGCCCACGTGCCTAGAGCCCGTGCTCCACAAAAAGTGAAGCCCCCACCCATGCACCACAACAAAGAGTAGCCCCTGCTCGCCGCAAATAGAGAAAGCCCACGCACAGCAATGAAGACCCAATGCAGGCAAAAAATAAATAAATTTTTAACATAAATTTTTAAAATAAATAAGTAAATAAGTATTGTGTATTATTTTTTCTTGAAATATCCATTTAAGAACCATACACAAGAGGAGCTTCAAGATGGCGGAAGAGTAAGATGCAGAGATCACCTTCCTCCCCACAAATACGTCACAAATACATCTACACGTGGAACAACTCCTACAGAACACCTACTGAACGCTGGCAGAAGCCCTCAGACCTCCCAAAAGCAAGAAACCCCCCACGTACCTGGGTAGGGCAAAAGAAAAAAGAATAAACAGAGAAAAAGAATAGGGACGGGACCTGCATCAGTGGGAGGGAGCTGTGAAGGAGGAAAGGTTTCCACGCAATAGGAAGGCCCTTTGCGGGCGGAGACTGCGGGTGGCGGAGGGGGGAAGCCTCGGAGCCACGGAGGAGAGCGCAGCAACAGTGGTGCAGAGGGCAAAGTGGAGAGATTCCTGCACAGAGGATTGGTGCCAACCGTCACTCACCAGCCCGAGAGGCTTGTCTGCTCACCTGCTGGGACAGGTGGGGGCTGGGAGCTGAGGCTCGGGCTTTGGTTGGAGTGCCGGGAGAGGACTTGCGTTGGCGTTGGCGGCATGAACGCAGCCTGAAGGGGGCTAGTGCACCACGGCTAGCCGGGAGGGAGTCCGGGAAAGTCTGAAGGTGCCGAAGAGGCAAGAGACTTTTCCTTGCCTCTGTTTCCTAGTGCGCGAGGAGAGGGGATTAAGAGCGCTGCTTAAATGAGCTCCAGAGATGGGCGCGAGCCGCGGCTAAAAGCGCGGACCCCAGAGACGGGCAGGAGACGCTAGGGCTGCTGCTGCCGCCACCAAGAAGCCTGTGTGTGAGCACAGGTCACTCTCCACACCTCCCCTCCTGGGAGCCTGTGCAGCCCGCCACTGCCAGGGTCCTGTGATCCAGGGACAACATAGCTGGTAGAACGCACGGCGCACCTCAGGCTGCTGCAATGTCAAGCTGGCCTCTGCCGCCACAGGCTCGCCCTGCATCCATACCCCTCCCTCCCCCGGCCTGAGTGAGCCAGAGGCCCTGAAACAGCTGCTCCTTAACCCCGTCCTGCCTGAGGGAGGAACAGATGCCTTCAGATGACCTACATGCAGAGGCGGGTCCAAATCCAAAGCTGAACCCCAGGAGCTGTGCAAACAAACAAGAGAAAGGGAATTTTTTCCCCAGCAGCCTCAGGAGCAGCGGATTAAATCTCCACAATCAACTTGACGTACCCTGCATCTGTGGAATACCTGAATAGACAACGAATCATCCAAAATTGAGGAAGTGGACTTTGGGAGCAAAGAGATATATATATTTTTTCCCTTTTTCTCTTTTTGTGAGAGTGCATGTGTATGCTTCTGTGTGTGATTTTCTCTGTATACCATTGCTTTTACCATTTGTCCTTGGTTTCTGTCTGCATTTTCTGTTTTTTTTTTAACTTAAAAAATTTTTTTCTTAATAATTACTTTTTATTTTAATTACTTTATTTTATTTTACTTTATTTTATTTTATTTTATCTTCTTCTTTCTTTTTTTTCTCCATTTTATGCTGAGCTGTGTGGAGGACAGGCTCTCAGTGCTCCAGCCAGGCGTCAGGGTTGTGCCACTGAGGTGGGAGAGCCAAGTTCAGGACACTGGTCCACAAGAGACCTTGCAGCTCCACATAATATCAAACAGCAAAAATCTCCCAGAGATCTCCATCTCAACGCCAAGACCCAGCTCCACTCAACGACCAGCAAGATACAGCGCAGGACACCCTATATCAAACAACTAGCAAGACAGTAACGTAAGCCCATCCATTAGCACAAAGGCTGCCTAAAATCATAATAAGGCCACAGACACCCCAAAACACACCACCAGACATGCAGCTGCCCACCAGAAAGACAAGATCCAGCCTCATCCACCGGAACACAGGCACTAGTCCCTTCCACCAGGAAGCCTACACAATTCACTGACCCAACCTTAGCTACTGGGGACAGACACCACAAACAATGGGAAATATGAACCTGCAGCCTGACAAAAGGAGACCCCAAACATAGTAAGGTAAGCAAAATGAGAAGACAGAGAAACACACAGCAGATGAAGTAGCAAAGCAAAAACCCACCAGACCAAACAAATGAAGCAGAAATAGGCAGTCTACTTGAAAAAGAATTCAGAGTAATGATAGAGTTGATCCAAAATCTTGGAAATACAATGGAGAAAATACAAGAAACGTTTAACAAGGACCTAGAAGAACTAAAGAGCAAACAAGCAGTGATGAACAGCACAATAAATGCAATTAAAAATTCTCTAGAAGGGAGATCAATAGCAAAATAACTGAGGCAGAAGAAAGGATAAGTGACCTGGAAGATAAAATAGTGGAAATAACTACTGCAGTGCAGAATAAAGAAAAAAGAATGAAAAGAATTGAGGACAGTCTCAGAGAACTCTGGGACAACATTATATGCACCAACATTCGAATTATAGGGGTCCCAGAAGAAGAAGAGAAAAAGAAAGGGACTGAGAAAATACTTGAAGAGATTATAGTTGAAAATTTCCCTAATATTGGAAAGAAAATAGTTAATCAAGTCCAAGAAGCACAGTCACATACAGGATAAATGCAAGGAGAAACACACCAAGACAAATATTAATGAAACTATCAAAAATTAAATACAGAGGAAAAAAATTAGAAGCAGCAAGGGAAAAACAACAAATAACACACAAGGGAATCCCCATAAGGTTAACAGCTGATCTCTCAGCAGAAACTCTGCAAGCCAGAAAGGAGTGGCAGGACATACTGAAAGTGATGAAGGAGAAAAACCTGCAACCAAGATTACTCTACCCAGCAAGGATCTCATTCAGATTTGATGGAGAAATTAAAACCTTTACAGACAAGCAAAAGCTAAGAGAATTCAGCACCACCAAACCAGCTTTACAACAAATGCTAAAGGAACTTCTCTAGGTAAGAAAAACAAGAGAAGGAAAAGACTTACAGGATCAAACCCAAAACAATTCAAAAAATGATAATATGAACATACATATCGATAATTAAGTTAAATGTAAATGGATTAAATGCTCCAACGAAAACACATACACTGGCTGAATGCATACAAAAACAAGACCCGTATATATGCTGTCTACAAGAGACCCACTTTAGACCTAGGGACACATACAGACTGAAAGTGAGGGGATGGAAAAAGATATTCCATGCAAATGGAAATCAAAAGAAACCTGCAGTAGCAATTCTCATATCAGACAAAATAGACTTTAAAATAAAGACTATTACAAGAGATAAAGAATGACACTACATAATGCTCAAAAGATCGATCCAGGAACAAGATATAACAATTATAATTATTTATGCACCCAACATTGGAGTACCTCAATACATAAGGCAAAAACTAAGAGCCATAAAATGAGAAATCAACAGTAACACAATCATAGTAGGGGACGTTAACACCCCAGTTTCACCAGTGGACAGGTCATCCAAAATGAAAATAAATAAGGAAACACAAGCTTTAAATGATACATTAAACAAGATGGACTTAACAGATATTTATAGGATATTCCATCCAAAAACACCAAAATACACATTCTTCTCAAGTGCTCATGGAACATTCTCCAGGATAGATCATATCTTGGGTCACAAATCAAGCCTTGGTAAATTTAAGAATATTGAAATCATATCAAGTATCTTTTCCAACCATAACGTTATGAGACTAGATATCAATTACAGGAAAAAATCTGTAAGAAATACAAACACATGGAGGCTAAACAACACACTACTTAATAACCAAGAGATCACTGAAGAAATCAAAGAGGAAATCAAAAAATACCTAGAAACAGATGACAATGGAGACACGACGACCCAAAATCTATGGGATGCAGCAAAAGCAGTTCTAAGACGGAAGTTTATAGCAATACAATCCTACCTTAAGAAACAGGAAACATCTCGAATAAACAACCTAACCTTGCACCTAAAGCAATTAGAGAAAGAAGAACAAAAAAAACCCAAAGTTAGCAGAAGGAAAGAAATCATAAAGATCAGATCAGAAATAAATGAAAAAGAAATGAAAGAAACAATAGCAAAGATCAATAAAACGAAAAGCTGGTTCTTTGAGAAGATAAACAAAATTGATACACCATTAGCCAGACTCATCAAGAATAAAAGGGAGAAGACTCAAATGAATAGAATTAGAAATGAAAAAGCAAAAGTAACAACTGACACTGCAGAAATACAAAGGATCATGAGAGATTACTACAAGCAACTCTATGCCAATAACATGGACAACCTGGAAAAAATGGACAAATTCTTAGAAATGCACAAGCTTCTGAGACTGAACCAGGACGAAATAGAAAATATGAACAGACCAATCACAAGCACTGAAATTGAAACTGTGATTAAAAATCTTCCAACAAAAAAAGCCCAGGACCAGATGGCTTCACAGGCGAATTCTATCAAACATTTAGAGAAGAGCTAACATCTATCCTTCTCAAGCTCTTCCAAAATACAGCAGAGGCAGGAACACTCCCAAACTCATTCTATGAGGCCACCATCATCCTGATACCAAAACCTGACAAAATACGTCACAAAGAAAGAAAACTACAGGCCAATATCACTGATGAACATAGATGCAAAAATCCTCAACAAAATACTAGCAAACAGAATCCAACAGCCCATTAAAAGGATCATACGCTCTGATCAAGTGGGGTTTAACCCAGGAATGCAAGGATTCTTCAATATACACAAATCAATCATCGTGATACACCATATTAACAAATTGAAGGAGAAAAACCATATGACCATCTCAGTAGGTGCAGAGAAAGCTTTTGACAAATTCAACACCCATTTATGATTTTAAAAAAAAACCTGCAGAAAGTAGGCACAGAGGGAACTTTCTTCAACATAGTAAAGGCTGTATATGATAAACCCACAGCCAACATTGTCCTCAATGGGGAAAAACTGTAACCATTTCCACTAAGATCAGGAACAAGAGAAGGTTGCCCACTCTCAGTACTATTATTCAACATAGTTTTGGAAGTTTTAGCCACAGCAATCAGAGAAGAAAAAGAGATAAAAGGAATCCAAATTGGAAAAGAAGAAGTAAAGCTGTCACTGTTTGCAGATGACATGATACTACTCTACACAGAGAATCCTAAAGATGCTAACAGAAAACTACTAGAGCTAATCAATGAATTTGGTAAAGTAGCAGGATACAAAATTAATGCACAGAAATCTCTTGCATTTCTATACATGAATGATGAAAAATCTGATAGTGAAATTAAGAAAACACTCCCATTTACCATTGCAACAAAAATTGGGCTCCCTGACTTCGGACTATACTACAAAGCTACAGTAATCAAGACAGTATGGTAGTGGCACAGAAACAGAAATATAGATCAATGGAACAGGATAGAAAGCCCAGAGATAAACCCACCCACATATGGTCACCTTATCTTTGATAAAGGGGGCAAGAATATACAGTGGAGAAAAGATAACCTCTTCAATAATTGGTGCTGGGCAAACTGGGCAGCCACATATAAAAGAATTAAATTAGAATACTCCCTAACACCGTAGACAAAAATAAACTTAAAACTGATTAAAAACCTAAATGTAAGGCCAGACACCACCAAACTCTTAGAGGCAAAAATAGGCAGAAAACTACGACATAAATCACAGCAAGATCCTTTTTGACCCACCTCCTAGAGAAATAGAAATAAAAACAAAAATAAACAAATGGGACCTAATGAAACTTAAAAGCTTTTGCACAGCAAAGGAAACCATAAAGAAGACGAAAAGACAACCCTCAGAATGGGAGAATATATTTGCAAATGAAGCAACTGACAAAGGATTATTCTGCGAAGCATACAAGCAACTCATGCAGCTCAATATCAAAAAAACAAACAACCCAAACCAAAAATGGGCAGAAGCCCTAAATAGACATTTCTCCAAAGAAGATATATAGAGACTGCCAATAAACACATGAAAGAATGCTCAACATCATTAATTATTAGAGAAATGCAAATCAAAACTACAATGAGATATCATCTCACACTGGTCAGAATGGCCATCATCAAAAAATCTACAACAATAAATGCTGGAGAGGGTGTGAAGGAAAGAGAACCACCCTGCACTGTTGGTGGGAATGTAAATTGATACAGTCACTATGGAGAAGAGTATGGAGGTTCCTTAAAAAACTAAAAATAGAGCTATCATATGACCCAGCAATCCCTCTACTGGGCATATATCGTGAGAAAAACATAATTCAAAAAGAGTCATGTACCAAAATGTTAATTGCAGCTCTATTTACAATAGCCAGGACATGGAAGCAACCTAAGTGTCCATCAACAGATGAGTGGATAAAGAAGATGTGGCACATATATACAATGGAATATTACTCAGCCATAAAAAGGAATGAAACTGAGTTACTTGTAGTGAGGTCGATGGGCCTAGAGACTGTCATACAGAGTGAAGTAAGTCAGAAAGAGAAAAACAAATACCGTATGCTAACATATATATATGGAATCTAATAAAAGTAAAAAAAAAATGATCAGAAGATCCTAGGGGCAAGATGGGAATAAAGATGCAGACCTACTAGAGAATGGACTTGAGGACACGGGAGGGGGAAGGGTAAGCTGGGACAAAGTGAGAGAGTGGCATGGACATATATACACTACCAAATGTAAAATAGATATCTAGTGGGAAGCAGCTGCATAGCAGCGGGAGATCAGCTCGGTGCTCTGTGACCACCTAGAGGGGTGGGATAGGGAAGGTGGGAGGGAGGGAGATGCAAGAGGGAAGAGATATGGGGACATATGTATATGTGTAACTGATTCACTTTGTTATAAAGCAGAAACCAACACACCATTGTAAAGCAATTATACTCTATAAAGATGTTAAAAAAAATCACCATGCATAGTGGATAAATAAAGGAAGATGGTCCCCTAGAGCTGTGACTTCATTTTTCTGCATATAAATTACTTCCTGGTGCGAGACTCTAGCTCACATCAAAGTGCATGGAAGACAGATAGTAAAGTGCAGGTGGAGGTCTTTGCTTGGGTCATTCTTCCAGATGGTGTTCAAATTCTGTAGTTCTCACCTGGAGTTATTTTATTTTCCTCTGAATTATATGTTTCCTTTATTAAATGAAAGATCAAGAAAAATTTTAGAAAATAATTATCTATTAAACACATCAAAACCAAAAATGCAGAAAGCCTAAGCTTAAGTCTAAACACTTACAAATGAGTGTGTATGTGTGTATATGTGTTTAAGCTGAATAGTTTTTCTGACTCTTATTACCTCAGAGTCTCTATTAACTGCTCACTCTTATCAATCTTTTCCTGAAATATTTTCCAAAACGTTTCCCATTTTACATTTTTGTTTTAGCTTTCCTTTTCTTACTTCATTTTTTCCTTGCAGTCAGGAATACTGTGTAATTAACTAAGAAACCTTTTCTGTGACACTCAGCAGGCTCACAACCTGCTAGAAGAATATTTGATCAAGTCTAAGCCTGTAGCTGGAATTTCTTGAAGGCCATAGGAAAAAACAGAAAGAGGAAAATAGAGAAAGAAAAATAAAATCGCAAGGCAAACTGGAATAGAGTAGGATAGGTACAAAGTGAAAGTAAGATGATATTGGTGCAAAGGTGTACAAACACAAAAATGCATGTTTCTTTGTTATTTACTCCTATGATTGCCCCTCATCACAATAAATTTTGTTTTGAAACATAATTTATGTGAAATAAAATGCTTCAAATTTATTTGTAAATTTCTAAGAGTTTTGACAAATGTACACACCTGCACTACCCAATTAAGATACAGAAGATTTCCATCATGCCAGAAAGTCCCCCCATCAACTTTCATTGGTTTGTATTTAAATTGACCATTTATTTGTCTCTCTTCCTAAAGTGGACAAAAACTCTTTGAGGGAAGGCAATATACTTTGTCAATCATTGTTCCACATCACAAAGCATAGTGTCTAAATTAAAGTAAGTGACAAACGCTCATATGCAGGATTAATGACTAATATTAAGGAGACTAGAGAAAAGACAGATGATGTGGAAGATGACAGAGTGGTGGTTTTTATAGAAAGATATGAATTGCAATTGAACATACTATATGTAAACATTCAACTTTTACATACCACAAAGAAAAAATGTCATTAATTTTTTTTTTTTTTTTTTTTTTTTTGCGGTACGCGGACCTCTCACTGTTGTGGCCTCTCCCGTTGCGGCGCACAGGCTCCAGACGCACAGGCTCAGCGGCCATGGCTCACGGGCCTAGCCGCTCTGCGGCATGTGGGATCTTCCCGGACCAGGGCACGAACCCGTGTCCCCTGCATCGGCAGGTGGACTCTCAACCACTGCGCCACCAGGGAAGCCCTGTCATTAATTTTTGGTTGTATGTGGCTATAATTGAATTTTTCTTGCAGTAACCTCCCTAGAAGAATCAACACCTTAATTAGGTTTTATATTAATCAAGAATAGTGTTAGTTGCAAGTGACAGGAAAAATATTCTTAAATAATTATACAAATAAAGTAATTATTAGGAAATGTATCCAGAAAAAAAAAATAGTAACAGTTAGACTTGCCCAAAAGAAATGACTCAAAAGTCACTAGGATTTTCTTTCTCTATTTTGTCTCCTCTTCATTCTCTACCCATTCAAACTCTCGCCCTCACCCAGTATGAAGGAGGTATTGCTAGTAGAATTCAGGTATCATGCTCTAATGTCTACAGCATCGAAAATAAAAGTGGCTTCTTTATTCTGAGTCAGTTTGAAATACATTGAGGCCATGAACTGACAGGAATGATTTAAATTAAAATCATTCTTATAACTATGCCACTAGCTCACAATAATTTTTTATTATCATGACAGAAAAAGAAGAGAATTCTTTTAGGCTTACTTCTTCAAAATCATGTGTTCTTAAGTCAAATTAGGGTTAATATAAGATTAAGTTGTTCAGGGACTTCCCTGGCAGTCCAGTGGTAAAGAATCTGCCTTCCAATGCAGGGGATGCGGGTTTGATCCCTGGTCAGGGAACTAAGATCCCACATGCTGCGGGGCCACTAAGCCTATGCACTACAACTAGAGAGCCCAAGTGCTGCGAAATACTGAGCCCACATGCTCTGAAGCCTGCATGCCACAACTAGAGAGAAGCCCACACACCACAATGGAGATCCCGCATGTCACAACTAAGACCCAACATAGCCAAAAATAATTAAATAAATAAAAATAAATTAATTAGCATTAAAAAAGATTAAGTTGTTCAGAAATCTTCCTTTTTAATTAGAATATGACTTATTTGAGAAAAAAGTTTACTTATAGTCATCACTGTAACTCAAAATATTCAGTATCTCTGTTTTAGAGGAGAAAGCACTTTGTACCTGAGGGTAACAGAATATATAATATATACTATAGGTGATATATATATATATGTCTCAAATATCAGAGCAAGGTGTGATGAGAATGCTATACAAAGGACAGAGAGTACCTCTAGAAACTCAAGTGGAATCAAATGAGATAATTGCTGAACCTCACTAATGTAGACTAACAGAATGTCAGGAAAAAATTCAGACCAGATCTGGTGGGACTTAAGGAGAATAATTTTGTAAAAGAAGTGACCTCCATGAGGGTAACCAGATGGTCCAATGAACACTGAAAAATACACTTAGCAAACCCAAGCATGGTACCAAGAGTCTTAAATAATGGTAACATTAGGGGTGATAGACTTTCCAAGTCATGGTCTTAGAATCACAGGATATTCCTAATAAAGGACTGTGAAAGCTGTCAGAATCATGACCCCCAGTGAAGCTTCCTGTGTCTGCCATATTTATGCTGTCTGTAGTCACCTTCACATTGAGTCTAGGTTTGGCCATGTGACTTGCTTTGGCCAGTAGGACAGAAAAAAAAAAAAAAGTAACAGAAGTAGAGACATTAAAAATTTCTTTTGCTTTGGGGTTTACCCTCTAATCACACTTCCAGCATGTGAAGCCCAGGCTAATAAGCTGTAGACACGTGGCTCAGATGACAGTTAGCATTAACCACCTAGCGTGCAGTGAGGCCAGATGGCCTCAAGTGAATGACTGTGGCCACATGAGAATCTTCCATCGAGAACAAAAGTAGAAACATCCACTTGAGTCCAGGCCAAATTTCTGATCCACAGAATCATGAGAAGATAATGTTAGTGTTTTAAGCCAATAATTTTTGGTGTGTGTGTGTGTGTGTGTGTGTGTGTGTATGCAATTACAGATAAATATCTGAGATAGAAATATTACCTTGAAATGGAGTGCTGCCATAGCAAAATCCTAAAATGATATGTCTGTCTTTGGCCAGTCAGCAGGTACAGGCTGGAAAGAATGTAAGGAGATAAAGGAGAAAAACCAGGAGGAGGCCTGACGTCAGGCTGGAAGAATTGCAAACAAACTGCTACTTCTCTGTAAATGAGGCAAGGAAAAAGCTGCTGGAGGGCTGAGAGGTTGAGGACCCATGTATGCTGAGGTAGAATAATTGGCCCACATGAAAGAACCTTGAAAGACAGTATCTGTATCAAATGAATTGTTGGATCTGGCTAAGGACATGTCCTGGCAGTTCTTGAAAGTATCTGGCTTTTTTTTAGCTGAGTTTTGCTAAGTTATGAGGACAAAGAGGAGAGACAAAAAGGAACCATTCCTTTTGCGAGGGTGATTTGGAGGAAAAATAGAGGAGAGGTGACTTGCTGCTTCAGAAAATAAAGCTTTTACATTTTCAGTCTATCTGGCAAAAAAATTCTTAAAGCAATAAGTGTCCTCAAGGGAAAGATCAAAGCAAGGGTGTGGTAGTAAGGCCTTTACTTTAGATGTCAGAAAGATTTAAGGCCATGCCTAAAGATCTGTTCAGGGTGACAAAGATGGATTAAAAAACCATACCAACATTGCTACATAGTAGCCTAACACCCCAAAAGGAGAGAGAAGTCTATCCTGAAATGAATGTGACTTTGGGGGCATGAAGTAAAGTCTCCAAAACATCCTATGAAACTCAGGAAGTTACTTAAATAAGTGTACTATTAAAAATACTGACAGCTTGGATGGAGAAGAAGGAACTGAGAGGATTCAAAATTAAATGAGGCCTCTCGGCCCTACTTTTGAAACACATACTGCAGAAGGGATGCTTTGCTGAAAACATGGACTATTTCTTTTTCGTTTGTGGTTTTTTTATTTTTGTTAATTGCAGTATACTTGATTTACAATATTAGTTTCAGGTGTACAACACAGCGATTTGATATTTTTATAGATTATACTCGACTTATAGATATAAAATATTGGCTATAGTTCCTGTGCTGTACCATATATCCTTGTAACTTGTTTATTTTACTCATAGTAGTTTGTACCACTTAACCCCCTACCCTTACCTTGCCCTTCCCCCCCTTCCCTCTCCCACTGGTAACTGCTAGTTTGTTCTCCATATTTGTCAGTTTGTGTCTGTTTTGTTATATCTCTTCATTTGTTGTATGCTTTTAAGGAAGGGCATTCTAAAGGGTGGGGCCAAGAACTACAGAGACAGGCTAAGGAGCTGCTTCTAGGGAGGAAAGCTGGGGCCTCGGTAGAGACCATCCCTTGGCCCCTAAATAGGAACATGTGTCTGGATTTCAGAAATTCTCTGGACCAGTTATTATTCTCTCTTATATTAAATGGGCCTATGCATTAATTTTCTATTGCTACACTATAAATTACCACAAACTCACTGCCTAAAATAACACACTTTACTGTCTCATTGTCTCTGTGCATTAGGAATCTGGGTGCCATTTTCTGAGTCCTCTGCTCAGAGCCTCACTCGCTTAAATTCAAGGTGATAGCCAGGGCTGGGACCTCTTCTGAGACCCATGTACCTTTTCCAAGATCCCTGTGAGCAGAATTCAGCTTCTTGCGGCTGCAGGATGAAGGACCTCAGCTTCTAAAGAACACCCATCATCCCCTGCTACATGGTTCTCTTTACACACTGGTAGTTTGATTTCCTTCTAGGCCAACAGGAGCACGAATCTCTGATGCTCACCTTCTTTTAAAATGCTCACCTGGTTAGGTCAGGCCCACTCAGTATAATGCTCTTCTGATTAACCATAAGCGAACTGATAGGTTACCTAATTGTAAGAAAGATATCCCATCATATTCACTGGTCCCACCCACACTCAAAGAGAGGAGGTTGTTCAGGGCACGTACATCGGAGGGGGAATCTTAGGGGCATTTAGAATTCTGTCTCACAGAGTGCGACCATCAGATGAGGGTGTGTGGGCTGGATAACTTGTGTTGTTGTTTATTTTTATTTCATTTTGTTTTTTTTCATTTTTTTTTTTTTTTTGACCATGCCTCGCGGCAGGTGGGATCTTAGTTCCCCAACCAGGGATGGAACCCAGGCCCCCTGCAGTGGAAGAGTCCTAAACACTGGACCACCAGGGAATTCCCTATTGTTTATTTTTAATTCAGAGCTCTATGAATGAAGAGTAGGTACATCAGAAGAGCTTCATCTACATCCAGGAAATGTGCTCACAAGTTTTGGATTTTGAGCCTGATGACATAATTAGAGAAGACTTTGGGGACCTTAGCAGTGAGTGAGTGTATGTTGGATGTGAAGGGTTGTGAGTCATTGGGTCCAGCGGAACACTGTGATGTACTGTTACAGTAATACCACTCCACAGTGCATCAGACTTCTCTGTAGAAGTGCAGTTGTGAAATATCCTTCCTATTTGCATTGAATTTGCCTTGCTTTGGCCAACAAATCATCAGGAAATGTCACACAGAGACTTGAAAAGTGCTTGTTGTTCGAAAAATCAAAGAACTGTAAACTCATCTCAACTCTTGCCAGTGGATTTGCTTTCCACAGGGAATGGGAACTCCCTGGTGGTCCAGTGGTTAGGACCCTGCGCTTCCACTGCAGGCGGCATGGGTTCCATCCCTGGTCGGGGAACTAAGATCCCACACACCATGTAGCCAAAAAGAAAAACAATTCACAGTGATACGGATTAGTGAATCTGAATCATATACTTCACCTGTATTCTCAGATTAAGCACATAAGAAATTTTTATAAATAATGAGAAACATGTTTCTCACTGTTGGACAAGGGAATTAAAAATATAAAACAAAGAAATGCTAGAACCTTGTGCTAATTGGATTGGAATTGGAAGATTTTAATATGTATCTATGGTTTTTAATACATGCATACATACAGGTAGGTAGATAGATAAACAGATAGATAAATAGATATAAATACCTGTCTGCTAATAGTGCGTAGAAACAATGACAGTCCAGCAGCAATGAAAATGCTAGTACTCAGAATGTGATTTCTAAATACCATGCTCTGTTTACAGGAAACAGAGATTCTTAGAGAATTTAATAAGCACAGGAGTGGAACCGGGAAAGTATAAAATTAGCCTAGAATATCTTGCTATGAAAGAAATAAGGTTGTAAAGCAATTATACTCCAATAAAGATGTTAAAAATAAAAAAAGAAAGGAAATGCTCAAAGACTGATGGATACAGATCTAAAGGTTATAGGAGCCTACTTGAACTTCTCACTGTAAAAAAAAAAAATGGGAATAGCTATTCTATTTATATCCTATGCTTAAGATATCAACTCCAATAATAGAGAAACACCTCATATAAAATATTAATTAGGAAAAGAAAAAGTCTCAACAATATGATTCATTCTTAATATTGAAAAAGGCAAACACTGTGATCCAGTGGGCTGTTAAAAAACGTTGTTTCCAGCACCTTTTCAAAATGCTGAAACTTACTGTTAAAATAAATTGAAGAAAGTTTATCTCTTCTAAATAAAATGAAAATGTGAATATATCACCTGTGCTCTTCTCTTGACACTGAGCAGACGCTACCTACTAACAACTTTACGTTAATTCCCTCTAGAGAAGGTTTGTATATTTGTATTTCCTTCACCAACAGGTTCTATAAAGAGGCCTTTATTAAACATTTATTATTGATGATGTTTCCATGACATATATCCTTTTGAGACAGTTTCTGTGTTCTTCTAACATGAGATATACAAAATTTCTGTTTTCCTTCCGTAGTTAGACATTATCTATCCAAAGAAAATAATTGAGTCAGAGTTCTTTATGAAAGTTGATAATTTTCTCTAAAGTCTTACACATTCTTTTTCTAAACTATACTAGATGCTGTTATTAGGAAATGCTTCAGTTAAAAAAAATAAGTTTAACGGAAATTGCTTTATGAGAATAATCACCTAAATTAATAATATTTAGGTAAGAAATACAATACAATACAGAAAGGAAGAATACAATCACATTTATGTCGATAGTACACTCTGTGTTTCAAAAAGGTAATCCAGTTGCTAAGAATCCAACAGTCCTTATAACATTAAAAGGAAATGTTCATACAATTACTGACTTTATGGCTTTTACACTTTTCCTGAGGAAAAGTCAATAAAGGAATAAAGGAAATATACTTTTAACTCTGCTGGCTTTAATATGAACATTGTGTTTATTTTAATTGCTAATATTGTTTAAACATACATCTCTTTTGTCTTAAAGCACTGTTATCCGCATCTTATTCTTGATCAAATAATGGCTTGATTCCATTAAAGTTTCTTAAATAGGCCAATAAATGAGCAATAGATTAAGCTATTGTTTTCTTAGAGGCTCCTGCCTTCTCTCACATGTCTTTTTCTGTGGCTATATATATTATACTTTCTTTTAGTGATAACATATTTCAATATAAAGATTTACTATATTCAGATACTCATCCTTCTCCTTGCTCCTGGGGTAGATTTTTCCCTGTTATTATATGAATGATTACTAGCCCCTCCTCCATTTTACCTCCACCACATTTGTTCCAAAGTGTGCAGCTACCACTAGCTGCCTAATCTACCCCTCTCCCTGAGCCACTGAGATGCCACCTGGATGCGAGAACTTTGCACTGGCAAAAGAATAGGGATGAGAAGTGGTGGTTTGAAATCTCTTACTGCCCGTTCTGCTTCAGTCACATTTTCTGCATGATACCCTAGCCTCTTTCTTCACTCTACATACCTTGTGAGCAGAATGTTGTAATCCACAAAGGGCACCTCAGAAACAAAGGAGCTGAGAGAAGGAAAGGGTTCTGCAGGTGATAAAGGGAGAAGAGGAGAGGGATAGAGCCAGAAGAAAAGGGAAGAGTGTCTGCTTTGTCCTTGTGGGTCCAATATATGGTAACTTGCCTGTGCTCTAGATTTATCTGTCTCTTCATTTTGGAACAAAGTTACTAGAATGTGTTGTTTACTGTCTGACTAGCTTACTGGATCCCCTCAGGAACACTGAAGTTTCTCCTTCCTCTTTCAATCATTGGTTAGATCTGAATAACCACCCCCTCTACCTATTGTAGAAGGAAATCTCTGGGAAGCTTAGAGGAAGTGATGGTCCACACTAAGTAAAGTAG
Organism: Delphinapterus leucas; assembly: GCF_059928025.1. Taxonomy (NCBI): domain Eukaryota; kingdom Metazoa; phylum Chordata; class Mammalia; order Artiodactyla; family Monodontidae; genus Delphinapterus; species Delphinapterus leucas. The sequence continues at coordinate 13,832,928 of NC_143129.1, forward strand.
AATATTTGCCAAAAATTAACGCAAGTTGAAGAAATATTCAAAAGACTTACAAAACTTGGCACGTTATAGAGGATATATATAAACATGCAACATCAAGAACCTACCAATTGGCTACGATTCACAGGAGTGCCTTGAAGACACGTGGATGAGAGGGAATCTGGCATTACTGAGAAGCAAAGTGGTGGATGTTCTCGGTAGGTCAGAGCTGATGGTGGGAGACACTATTACAGATCTGACCATCCAGACAGCTAGCGGCATGACATAAAGGAGGCAATGATGATGGTGCTTAACCATCAGGGACAAACTGTCTGCAATGTGATTGTAAAGAATAGCAACACCTGAGTGGCAGACAGGTGAATTAACCCTTAGAGATCTCTGGGGATGCTTAAGACAACATGGATTCCCTTGAGATAAGATAGATAAATAACTAACAAAGGAATTGCTTAACCTATACAAAAGACAAGAGGCTGCACAATTAGTGCCCCATCCAGTGTAAAGTCACAAACTTTATGCCAGTTCAGACCTGAACCAGTTTTCATCCCTTGAATTGACTGACTAAAGAAGTGGCCAGATTCCCAGAGAGAAGGACCATACAAAGTCATGGCAAATATACACTCTAATGATTCCCTCATTCCTATTCACAATGGCGATTTCGCTAGAAAGACGTTATACTCAGGAAATGGGGATACCCAAACATTTCAAGGATTTTTGTCTTTGCCAATATAAAGTCTCTGGATCCCTGAGGAGTGATGCTTTAATGGAGTAACCCAGCAAATGTGAAAATAAACATAACAAACTACAACTGCTGCCCAATCACTTTTGTCTCTTTGTGCAAGGAATCACCAAACTGCTCCTCAGGAATAAATGCTTTAGTTACGAAATGTTGAAGGGTGTCAAGAACTATGAAATGTCTGAGATTTTTACATTGCTCACAAAATAAGTAATTATCCTAACTTATTGGCACAGATGCTGGTGAGGGACATTACAGACAAAGGATTTCATCACTCAAGTTGCAGTAGACAACATGAGCTTCATGTTACCATGGGTTCCTTGGGGCTGACAGGCCACCAGGCAATAGGAGGAAGCCCAGGTGCATGTTCTGAGTGCAGTGATTTTGCACTGCATCGGAAGAACCTCAGGCTTCAAAAGCTCCAATCTTTCAGATTGGGGTGCTTGCCAACCTGCCTAACTGTCGCCATGGAAGGTACATTATCTAATAAAGATGCAGCTCAGCAAACCCATGTGCCTTCTGCCTTGGAGGAAGATACTCTATCTTCCAATGCTGGTTATTGTACAAACATCCTTAAAAAGTTAGTCCAAACAACACAACTTAATATACATCTTTCAGAAATGAAAGACACTCATGGAGAATTATCTCCCAACAATACCTGAACCTCATTTCTATACCACTTTACTACTGGTGAATTTTCTCATATGGGTACATACCATCTGTCAGCCATTCTGATTATGATTTGACTCACAGGCTGAAACCAAATCGGTTTGAAAAGTCTTATGCAGCATTTAACTAAAGCCACTATCACAGACCCTAACAGCAAAATGACAACTGGTACTACTGACTTCAGCCTGGTATCACTCATTCCCAGCTGAGTAAACCCTACAAACCATCAGTGTCTGGTTAGAAAGCCAGGTGGTATTCTCCCTAAGTGTCTGTACTGACCTTTCTGCACATCAGCAGGACCAAGGTATGAATTCAGGTACAGCAGTTTGTATTTAAAATTGCCCAGACCTCACCTTGGACAATAGGTAGGGCAATTCAGCCAACAGAGCCTGTGCTTGATGTCTTTCATGAGACTAAACACTTGGAGGACTCTTATGACTAACCCTAAGGTGCAATGCGCTGTTTTTTGGGGAAATAAAAGTTGATGTCTGGTTTTCCATACAAGAAACACAAGCCCAATGACATACAAGGTACTCCTGGAAAGAAGATGTTATTCACCATTGTTGGGAACCCCCAGGTGGGACTACTTCCAACCTCAGTCATTTCATGGGGTAGAAATGCCACCCAGTTGTTAGCTTGGGTAAAGAGAACAGACTGGAATGACTTGTCTTAGGCAGTTCCTCCAAAAACAGACAAGACTCAACAATTCCAAGAGAACTAGAAACCCTATGGTCTACCAGATAGTTGAGTGGGGGGGTGCAAATCAAACATTGTCAACCTGTGTTCCAAAGGTCAAACTTGAGGAACCTCAACAAAAGCTTCTGGGTATTGTTGTGGTTATTGTAGCGTTCTCATTCCCATAGGAGAGTATAACATTTTTATTTCTCGAATAATTAGAAAAGGTTAACCTTTGCAAACTTGTATTTCTTAAATATAACTGAAGTGCTAAACATACCTTTTATGTCTCTGTCACATGTAGCAGAAATTGCAGAAAAATTCACAAATGCATTAGTCTGTTTATAAAGTAATATTTTAAAATTAGCATAAATACTTATTTTTCTACATGTACTATGCAGTAATTAAAATGACAACTTGGGCAATATTAAAGCTCTGATTTAACTGAGGGATGTTCGGCTGATTACAAACAGTGTATTCATTTTCTTTAAAAAAAGATGAAATTCTAATTAGTGTTGGCTTCCTGTCAAAATCAGTAATTAAGAAAGTTGTCAAAGTCAATCCTATTATTCATCCTGATAATGAAATTATTTAAACATCAAACATGAATGTTCTATTAGCTTGAGGAGTATAATTGTTAACAGTGCTCACAGGGCTTACTTAATAAACGCATCACATCAGCTACATTATCTACCTATATACCTGTACACAGATGCTGGTGATTAAGACTTTGAAGCTTTGTAAGTTTAAGTATGTGATTGTGATTACTTTACAAATAATATTTAACTTTCTTGAGGTAGTACACATGACATATGTGGGAAAACATGGCTCCATATTTTTTTTTGAAAGTGAACAAAAACCCTTTTATGACCTGCAAAAATAAACTGCACTTATTTAAAGTGTTCGACTTTATGACCTTTGGCATATATACCCATTAGACCATGATGCCTTACTGTACAAAGCCATCACCCCTGAAAGTTTCCTCTTGCCTGAATTAACTTCTGCCCTTCCTCACCCATCCTCTGTGCCCAGGAAACCACTACTCTGTATTTTCTCACTATATATTTGCTTGAATTTTCTAGAATTTTATATGAATACAGTCAGAGAGTATAATTTTGTCTGGATTCTTTCAGTCACAATAGTTAAGATTCATCCATGTTGTGTTATGTATTAATAATTAATTTTTATTGCTAAGTAGTATTCCATTGTATTGCTATACCATGATTTCTTGATCCATTCATATTTTTATGACATTTCAGCTGTTTCCAGGTTTTAGCTATTGCAAATAAAGATGCTATGAACAATCATGCACAAGTCTTTGTATTGGGACATATGTTTTAATTTGCTTGGATAAACACCTAGAAATACAAAAATAATGGTAGTTCTATATTTAACATTTAAACACATATTTTTAAAAACTTCCCAACTTTTTTCCCCAAGTGGAAAAACTTGTATGATTTAATACTTGTACCCATAATATATGAGAACTTCAGTTCCTCCATATCATTGCAAACACTTGGTATGATCAGGTTTTTTTTGTTTGTTTATACCATTCTAATGTGTATGTAGTAGTATAATATTGCAGTTTAAATTTATATTTTCCTAACGACTAATGATTTGAACACCCTTCACGGACCTGTTTGCCATCTGTATATTTTTCTTTTGGGTGAAGGATCTGTTGAAATATTTTTGCTCATTTTTATTGATATGTTTCCTTTTCTATTGTCAGGTTTGAGAATTCTCTCTATATTTTAATAGAAGTCCTTTATTAGATAAATGATTTTCAAAAATTTAAATTTGCTTAATGATATCTTTTGAAAAAACAGATATTCTTAACTTTAAGTTCAACTTATAAGTTTTTTTTTTTTTTTTGGCCATGCCATGTGGCATGTGGGATCTTAATTCCCCAACCAGGGATCGAAATCCCGCCCCCTGCAGTGGAAGCTCTTGGGGTCTTAACCGCTGGACTGCCAGGCAAGTCCCTATAATTCTTTTTAATAAATCATACTTTGACATATACAAATGACATAGATTTTGTCTAATATTTTTATAAGTTTAAAAAATGTTAAGTTTATGTTCATGTTGATGATACATTTTGAGTTTTTAATGTATACTGTTTAAGATATGCATTTAAGTTTCTTCCTTTCTTTTTTTGCATATTGATATACAAATGTCTCAGCACCTTTTGTGTCAAAAGATTCTTCTTCCTATGTCTTCTTCCTCTATGTACTTTCTCTCTGTCTCCATATACATATGTATGTGTATATATACACGTGTGTACATATACATATATGGGCATATATATATATATATATCTCCATACACATATCTCTGAATTGTTTAGTATTGTTCATTAATATATAAATATATTTAACTATCTTTATCCAATATCACATTGACATGGAATATAGAGTTTTTTTTTATTCTGCTCCCCTTGAAGTGGATGTACCCCAATTTGCTTATGCATTCTTCCACTGAAGGACATCCTGGTTTCTTTAAGTTTGTAGTCATTATGAATAGAGCTGGTATGCTTAATTACATCCTTGTATGCATTTGGACATAGTTCTTAAACGCAGTTGTATAAATACTGGAGGCATGATGCTGTATCCTCAGGTGAGCCTTATTCAACTTTGGAAAAAACGTATATCTTTCAAAGTAGCTGTTTATGCATTTCACCAGCAGTAAAGAAGAGTTCCCATTTTTCCTCACGCTCCATGAGTCAGTAGTGTACTTTTTTTGGAGTTTAGTAGTTCTAACAGGTGTGCAGTGTTATCTCATTGTTGTTTTAAAGCAGTTTTATAAGTCTTAAAATCAACACCGTAAAGAACAAAATAAGGTCATTCGCAGCAACATGGATGCAACTAGAGACTATCACACTAAGTGAAGTAAGTCAGAAAGAGAAAGACAAATACCATACGATATCACTTATATGTGGAATCTAAAATATGGTACAAATGAGCCTATCTACAAAACAGAAACAGACTCACAGACATAGAGATCAGACTTGTGGCTGCCAAGGGGGAGGGGGGAAGAGAGAGGGATGGATTGGGAGTTTTGGATTAGCGGATGCAAGCTATTGCATTTAGAATGGATAAACAACAAGGTCCTACTGTAGAGCACAGTGAACTATATCCAATCTCCTGGGCTGAACCATAATGGATAATAATATTAACAAATGAACATATATAGGTATAACTGAGTCACTTTGCTATACAGCAGAGATTGGTACAACATTGTAAATCACTATACTTCAATAAAAAGTAAAACTAAATTCAGATACTGTAAATCCCTCAAGTTTTTTTGTTGTTTTCAAAGTTGTTTTGCCTGTATGAGAATCTCTGAATTTCCAAATAAAATTTAAAATCTGCTTACCTTCTTTTTGTTCTATTGTAAGTGGCATCTTTTAAATTTTATTTTGAGGGTGCTTATTGATGTATATAGGAGTAGAATTGATTCTTCGTAACCTGTTCTTGAATCTAGAAACCTTACTTTTCTATTAGTTCTAGTAGCTTTTTCTGTAGATTCTTTTGAATTTTCTACTTAGATTGATGATATATTCTGTAAAAAAAGACTCTGAATACTTTCTAGTCAGAATGTTTTTATTTTCATCTTTTCTTATTGCATTGACTAGACCATCTGATTCAATGTTGAATAGAAGTAATGAGAGTGGACATCTTTCTTTTATTCTAATCTTCAGGGTACTTAGTCTTTATCATTACATATGATATTAGCAGTAAGTTTTTCACAGATGCTCTTTTCAAGTTGAGAAAGTTTCCTTGTATTTCTATCTGCTGAGAGTTTTTCTTAGGAATGGCTTTAAGGTTTGTCCATTTTCTGTTGTCCTTATTGTCATAAATTTTTTAATGATATGTCATCCTCTATTAATATTTTAATCTCTGTAGAATCAGTAGTGATGTAACCTTCTCATTCCTGGTGTTTGTCATGTGTGTCTTCTTTTCTTCTAATCAGTCTGGTTAAATTTTGTCAATGTTACTGATCTTTTAAAAGAACCAACTTTTGATTATTATGATTTTTGCTATCATTTTTCTGGGTTTTATTTATTTTTATGCTCACTTCTATTATTGTCTTTTTCTCCTTTCTTTGACTTTCATCTGCTGCATTTGCTCTTCATTGTTTTTTTTAATGAAAGTTGTGGTGTTTGGTTTGAGACCTTTCTTCTGTTTTTTTTTTTTTTTTTTGCAGTATGCGGGCCTCTCACTGTTGTGGACTCTCCTGTTGCGGAGCACAGGCCCCGGACACGCAGGCTCAGCGGCCATGGCTCACGGGTCCAGCCGCTCCGCGGCATGTGGGATCTTCCCGGACCGGGGCACGAACCCATGTCTTCTGCATCGGCAGGCGGACTCTCAACCACTGCGCCACCAGGGAAGCCCTCTTCTATTTTTATATAGATGTTTAGTATTATAAATCATCACCTAAGTACTGTTCTAGAAGCATACCACAAATTTGGATATGTTGTGTTTTCACTTTTGTACAGTTAAAAATCTAATTTACTTTTGATTTCTTCCTCAATGCCTAGGTTATTTAAAACTGACTTACTTGATAATCAAATATTTGGAAATTTTCAAAATTGATTTCTAATTTGATTCCTTTATATTAAGTGAATACATTTTGTGTGATATAACTCCCTTAGAAATGTATTAAACATGTTTTATTGTCCAGAATATGGAAAGAACAATTCTTTTAAATATTTGATGTGCCCTTCAAAAGAATTTGTGTTCTCTTGTTGGATGGGATATATTTGGATTTAAATCCATTAAATTGCTATTAAGCCTTCTATATCCTTAGTTATTTTCAGTCTGTCAAATATTAGTCAGATTTTCAGTCTGTCAAATACTGAGAGATCTGCTATTAAAATATCTCACTATATTTGTGGATTTATCTGTTTCTTACTGGAGATTTATCATTGTTTGCTCCCTGTATTTTGAAGCTCTGTTACTAAGTATATAATAATATTAGGGTTAGGATTGTTATAACCTCTTCCTGAAGTGTTACCCTTGTCATCATAAAACAAACTTTAAAACTGGTTTATTTATTGCTCTGAAATCTACTTTATCTGCTATTAAAATTGCTACCTCAGGTTCGTTTTGATTAGTGTTAGAAAGGTATATCTGTTATTTTTTTATTTTTAAATTTTGTGTGACTTCGTGTTTAAAATGAATACCTTAAAGGCAGCATATTTTTAGTTCTTAGCTTTTTATGCAATCTGACCATCTTTACCTTTGAATTAGTCTGTTCATACCATTTACTATGAATATTATTTATGTTTGTGTATGAATTTTTCATTTGCAATTTGTCTACATTTGTCCCATCTGGTCTTTGTTACATTTCTCTTTCTTTTTTGACTCGTTTGGATTAATCCAGTACTATTATTCTATTTTATATCTCTTCTTGGCTTGTTAGCTATAACACTCTAATAAGTTTTATTTTAGAGGTTGTTTCAGAGTTTCTAGTATACATCATTAGCTACTTTCTATCTATTTCTAAATGATGTTATGCCACTTTGCATATAGTAAAAGAAACTTACCAGAGTTTCTGTGTATCTTTGGTTGTTGTGGTGTTTTTTGGGGGGTTTTTGGTGATATGAACACTCACCATGAGATCCAACCTCTTAACGAATTTTGACATGCAAAACACTGTATTGGTAACTCTAGGCCCTGTGTGGTGGGGCAGATGTATACAACTTATTCATCTGGAATAACTGAAACCTTATGTCCATTGAACAATGAGGAGTTGTTCAACAGTTATCATGTCTTGTTCTGAAGATTTCTCAGGCAGCTCTAGGGCAGCATTTAGTCTAGGTCTAAGTATCCTCAACAGCTAGACAAGATCTTTTTGTGTGCTTTACCCACTGCTCCACAATTTATGCTGAAAACAGGCTCAGTTTTTGGCCTTGTGTGAGTACTGAGTACTAGTTCTTTTGATCCTTTCATGTGGCTCTTTTCCTGCTCTCAGGCAGTGTCTTCACATGTGTGAGCTCATCAGTATTCTACTCGGTACCTAAGGGGGCCTTCTGCAGATATCTGGAGTTCTCTCTCTGAATCCCTCTTCTTTCCACTTCTTTGCCCTGTGAACTTTATCTGCCATGGCTTTTCTAAACTCAGCGACATCACTTTAACTCAGAGAGTCAGCCGAGCCCTGCCTGAGCCCCTGCTCCCTGCACCATAGTCTGGAAAATCTCTGAAGGCACGAAGGCTGGGGAGTTGTTCACTTCACGTTGTTTGTGTCCTGTATTTAAGGATCACTCTTCTCTATCGCCTAATGTTCAATGGCTTGAAAACCATTTCATCATACATTTATTAATTTTTTAAAAAGGATAAATCTTTTTAAATTTAAAGATTTATCAGAAGGGTAAATCTGGCCCCTATTTTTCTTTCTTGGCTAGGAGTAGCGTTCCTAAAAATGCTTTTTATTAATGGTATGAAATGATTATTTTTTAGCTCATAACAAGTCTTGCATATTTTCTAGATGTAGAGAAGAAAAACCAGAACATTTTTTATGCTGCTTTCTCTAAATACTAAGCGTCCTTCAGGAGCGCAGTTCCTCCCAATAGATGCCAGCTTCAGCAGGGGTCCTCAACCCCTGGATACCAGGCCATGGTCTGTTAGGAACCGGGCCTCACAGCAGCAGGTGAGGGAACGAAGCTTCACCTGCCACTGCCCATCGCTCCCCATCGCTCCCATTACCACCTGAACCATTCCCCCCCATTGCTCCCATTACCTCCTGAACCATACCATCCCCCCACCCCCCGTCTGTGGAAAAATTGTCTTGCTGGTGCCAAAAAAGGTTGGGCGCCGCTGAAGTGTACAATGATGAACTTGTAGCCTGAAATAATGAGTGTGTGTAGGGAATCTCTATGCTAATTTTAATGAACACCAGATGGCAGGAGTTCCTGGGTGTATATAGGTATACTTTAGAAACTGGTTTAAACTTGAACAATAATAAGCAAGACTCTATAAAAGGAAAAAGCACAAAAATACAGTCATGAAAAATCATTCTCTGAGATAAGCAAATAAATCCCTGCTTTTATAACACATACTCATTAAGATACACAGATGTGCAGGGGTAGTTTGTATTGTTAAACACACACCAGAAAATACGTGTGTGAGTCCCTCTGGTAACTTGCTATAGTCAAAAATGGGTATATCACTGTCATAAGCAAAAACACTAATACTACCAAAATTACTACCCTAACAAAGTGTATGCTGTACTTAACACTATCTGTGGGGTATGGACAACAGGAGTGCCATCAAAGATTTTATTTAAAAAACAAAAAGGAGACTTAATTACTTTATATGTTAAGGAAAGAAACACCCAATTCTTTACTCATGAAAGAGGCTGTGTAAAGCCAAGAGAAGAGAATGAGATCAGGACTCAGTCCAGTTAGAATTTTAATCCTTGCTCTTCCGTTTGCTGGCTAAGTATAACTAACAAAGTCACATATCTGAGTCTGAACTTTTCTTCATTGTAAAATGAAGATATAACAAATTGTGAGTGATAAATGAGATGAGGTAAACTAGACACTAAACACAGAATTCATATATAAAGATATTGAGCAAACATCATATATATTTTAAAAGATGGGCAGAGATCAACTGAAATCCCACAAGAATGAACTAGGAATAATAAACATAATTTTTAATGGTAATAGTTAACCCGGAGATGTCTGTTCTGGAAAAAATGATGTAGACCTTTTTTTCCCCCTGCTCTATTCTGCTAATCACAATTATAATCTCTAGAAATGACACAAGATAAAACCAAGGGAGAATTCTCAAAGGTGACAAGAAGAAAGCAAGCCTGTGTAGAACCTCAGGACTGGAGAACCACCACAGTGACGTGGCAGTGTGTTATCCCCTCAACAGAGACCACTCAGACCTCCCTTATCCCAACTCACCACCTAGTGACAGAAGGCAGCTAGGAAAGCTTATTTCTCTGTCAGCTTGAATGGGAATTTTTCTGAAAACCTCAGAAAAACCCAAACCTACTGGGAAGAGAGAGTCTACTGGGAACCCAAAAATAAGTAGCCAAGGGAATCAATTTCTTTAGCTGTCAGGCTTGGGACTCCCCTTTTCGGCCAAGAGACTCTAAGGTGTGTAGGCAGCACCTACAAGACAGACCCAGATACAGCAAGCTGTCCAGTCAATAAGAATGTTCTTGGGCTTCCCTGGTGGCGCAGTGGTTGAGAGTCCGCCCGCCAATGCAGGGGACACGGGTTCGTGACCCGGTCCGGGAGGATCCCACATGCCACGGAGCGGTTAGGCCCGTGAGCCATGGCTGCTGAGCCTGTGCGTCCAGAGCCTGTGCTCTGCAACGGGAGAGGCCACAACAGTGATAGGCCCGCATACCACAAAAAAAAAAGAAAAAAAAGAATGTTCTTCCAGGCCAAGACTCTCCTTCTCACTCAGAGATATTGGGGAGGGTTTGTGGAACAAGAAAAAGGGATCCAGTCACATAAGTGGCCTCATCCTAGAAGGCTATTTGTCCTAGATGCTGAAGAACCTCCTGGCCTGTCCAGACATACCTGACAAGCGACCTGAACAGGCAGAAAGGACCCAACCACAACAAACAGCATGATCCAGGCATCCTCACTGCCCTCACAGGCCTGAGGGTCCCTTCACCTGCTCAGGGACATGGGGCAGCAGGAGGGCACTGATAGGGTGACCCCTCCGCTACCTAGAGAGACCAAGCAACCTGGCCAGGAGACATGCTTTCTGATCTGCAGGGCAGTACCAGCAAAGTCCCATGGAAACAACTGCAGCACCAGATAAGCCAAGCAGGACAAAGGGCTATGAAAATCAAGCTGTTGGAAACACACTACACCAAAGTAGGCCAATACCCACATGCTAACTCTAAACAGTGTGACCACTAGCTAAAATAAAATATTTAAATAGGACCCAGAGTCTCCTAACCTAATAGACAAAAAAGTCCAAGAAACAGCAAACAATGACCCATCACACCAGTAATCAATAATATCACAACTGCAATGAGAAAAGGAAATCAACTAACACCAATCCCAGGTTGAATCAGATGCTGAAATTATTTGACCACAATTTTAAAAGTCCTCATAAAATCCCTTCAACATTCCATAGCACACTCTCCTAATCAAATGAAAAATTAGAAATACTCAGCAAAGAAATAAATTTATAGAAAAGAACAAATGGAAATTACAGATATGAAAAATACAGAGCAAAAATTAAAATCTCATGAGTTTTTATCAGAGTGAAGATAACAGAGGATAAAAATCACTGAACTGGGGACAGAGAAATAGAGTTCACCCAATCTGAAAAACAGAAAATAGCCTGAAAAAGAGAAAAATGAACAGAGCCTCAGGGTCCAGTGGAACAATAACAAAAGATCCATTTGTATGTTAGAATCCGAAAAGGAAAGGAAGAAGAGAGGGGCTGAAAGAATATTTTAAAAAGTAATAGCAGAAAACTTCCCAAATTAGGCAAAAAACAGAAACCTACAGTCCCCAAAAGATAAACGACAAATGTGATCAACCAATTCACACCAAGATACTTTACAATTATACTTTTAAAAAATGAAAACAAAGAAAAGAATATTTAAAAACAGCCAGAAAGACCACATTACCCATAAAAACTGCCGATTGAAATGACAGCAAATTTCTCATCTGTAACCACTGAAGCCAGAAGAAAGTGGCACCGTATTTTTCAATTGCTACACATCAGTAATGAATGGGGAATAGAAACATTCTCAAGTGAAGAAAAACTAAAAGAATTTATCACTAGCAGACCTATCCCTGAAGACTGGTTAAAGGAAGTTCTTCAAATTGAAAGGATATAATAAAAAGTTAGCTTAGATCATGAAGAAGGAAAAAGGGACAATGGAAAGAATAGAAAGATGAGTACATATAATAGACTATCCTTCTGATGAGTTTTATAATCATATTTGATAATGGAAATAAAGATGTCTAATACCATCTGATACTCAAGACAATGATATTTAAAAGTGAGAAAAGTAAAGGTACCTGAATGGAAATAAGGTTTCCACATTTCACTCCAAGTGGTTAATGTTATTACCAACATCTGTTAGAAGTATACATAGAAAGACAAATATCATATATCACTTATATGTGGAATCTGAAAAAATATGGTACAAATGAAGTTATATATAAAACAGAAATAGATCACAGACGTAGAAAACGAACTTATGGTTACCAAAGGGGAGAGGGGGGAGGGATAAATTAGGAGCTTGGGATTAACATATACACACTACTATATATATATATATAAAATAGATAAACAACAAAGACCTACTCTATAGCATGGGGAACTGTAGTCAATATTTTATAACCTACAAGGGAAACGAATCTGAAAAAAATATTTATATGTATGTATAACTGAATCATTTTGCTGTACACCTGAAACTAACATTGTAAATCAACTATACTTCAAAAAAAATAAAGAAAAAGTATATGTATTATGTTATATATGTATGATGTAACACCCAAAGCGACCTTGATAAAAAATATACAAAAGGATACATGTAATAATAATAAATGCAGATGGAGCCTCCCCTCCAAAATGTTCAAATAATCCACAGGAAGGTGAGAAAAAAAAGGGAAATGAAAACTAGAAGGGCCAGATGCAACAATTTATCCTTCACCTTAGGAGGGATATCTCTACATGCCCTACACCACTGTATCCCTAGACATTTTTTCTAAAGAAAGAAGGCCTCTGAATTTGTGTCTTACATGCAAATGTCTTACCAATAAATCTATAGTAGCTGCTAGTTCATGCTCACTAGGTCTCATCAGCATGTTACCAAGGCAATGGGCAAGTATGTTGTCCTTGTGGAAGCGAAATGCAATTAAGTTCTCTGTTTACTACATTATGAAATAGAGCTAGAGAACTGATATGCCTCAGAAGCAGGACACTGTTACTGGCCTTACCAGATAAAAGCAAACTGCTTCTTACTTTGTTTATTTTTGGTTGTTCGTTTATATTTTGTGCTTTTCAGGTATACAGAAGTACTTTTCTACCCCATGACACAATGATGTCCACCACTTTGTCCATACTATTTGCAGTTTTGTAGATCACATTTAGATCTTATTTCATCTGGAGTTTACCTTTGTATAAGACATTCATTAGAAATTCAATCTCACTTTTCCCCATAAAGGTTTCCCTATGCCGTCCAACCCAAATGTATGTATGTTCTAGTTGTTACTGCTAGTCTATACAAATCTTACTGTACTTTGTACGTTAATCTTGGGGTTGGCAGCCTTGCCAGGCAAGATGGAGTGAGATCCCTATAGCAGGTCTCCCCTGCTGATAACAGCTAGAAACTCAGGACAAAACACAAAGAGCAACTGCCAGAAGACAAAGATGAGTTAACAACAGCAGGCGGATCACAGAGGAAAGTGCAAGCTAAACATTATGACCAATAAATGGTTGAACGTCGCCATTTTATTTTTGCTTTTTTCTCCCTGTGTTTACATAAGGGTGGGGCTGAGTCCCGGAACTGAACTGTGGGTGAACACAGTAAAAAACTCTGAAAGATAGCCTCCTCTTTCTAGACAGAAGATTGTAAAGGGACCACATGAGCCAGAGGATGTGGGAGGATTCCCACTCCCTTTTTGTCTCTTTTATTCCATTTTGTTTCTGCCTTCTAAGGCCCTGCCATTAGAAGAACTTCATAGCAGTGCTCAGGTTTCTAATGCATTGATTGCTGACACTTCTCTTTGTATTTCCTTTTTCATGGGCTACTTACCTGGGTGATTCAAAGTCATACCCAATAATCCTTCAGAGTCCAGACTATGGATCACTGGTTGGGCCCTCATCACCAAATTCCAAGCTCTGTCTCTGGCTAAGCATATTCTAATTAATAAAATGTATTAAGTCCTCGTGGTCTAACTCCATATATAACCTACATTCTACATCTTTAACCCACGACAGCCAATAATACTGACCAAAATACAAAGATGACCCAAGTCATTTTACTCATACCACTAACTCTTTTCATAGCTCTATGTGTCTCAGTAAAGAAATAAGGAGCAGAATGAGTGTAGGACTTAAAAAATTAGGCCAAAATTCTGGGGAAAACTCCCCAAAGTTTTGTTTGTTTTATAGAATGTGCTATTTTCAATGTAAATGGTCAGAGTCCTGCTTCAAAATAGATGAAATGTTAAAGAGTTTTAATGGAAAATTAGTTCTAATTTGTGCCAGGCTATTTACAACTAATTTTCATGAGTTAAAGATGCCTTGTACTTCTCATGAAAGTGGTTCAGACTAAACAACATTTGCTCTATTAATTTGTGGCATCTCTATTTCAACACCAGCTGTAATAACTACATAATTATAAAGCATTCCAGAATTAATCACCCTTCTGATTCCTCTTGTAAAAATATCTATAAGTGTATTTTTCTTCAATTTTAATACTGCAACACTTAAGACTCAAGAGCTAAATGAGATTTCCAATATGGCCCTAGGGACCTTTGACGGTAGATGTGAGAAAGTAGCTGTCAGAACAGTAAGCAAAGTGGCAGAGGATGACTGAGTGTGACTTGCTGGGGATGTGTAGCATGTTCATACCACTGAGAGGCTCTGTATTAGCGATTGTCACTTTCTGGTTCCATCCACATCTCATGGTCCCAGCCAGGGGCCTGTTAGGGAAGTAAACTGTATCTTAAAACTACAGCACAGGGCTTCTCTGGTGGCGCAGTAGTTGAGAGTCCACCTACCAATGCAGGGGACACAGGTTCGTGCCCCAGTCCGGGAAGATCCCACATGCCGCGGAGTGGCTGGGCCCGTGAGCCATGGCCGCTGAGCCTGCGCGTCCGGAGCCTGTGCTCCACAACGGGAGAGGCCACAGCAGTGAGAGGCCCATGTACCGCAAAAAAACACTACAGCAAAGGCAGTAGATAGTGAAAAATATAAAGATAAAACAAGAAAGAAACAAAATACAAGAGGAAAGCACGTATGTTAGGTCTGGTGTCCATAATTCATTCATACAGAAAATATTCACGGAGTGTATTAGCATCAGTAAAAGTGAATAAAACAGCTATAAATAAGAGGTGTAAAATCTTGGGATTCTTTACTTAGGCATGCTATTTTGTCATATTACCCAGATAATAGTTTGTGCCATTAGACATATTTCTTAGGGTTAAGATAGGTTTGGGGGTTTAGGTTTGGTAGACAGTAGCTGATCATGAAATTTAAAGTATCCAGAAGTTTACAGATCATCACTCTTCGTTCAGTTCAAGGACAAGAATGAGAAATAGAATTATGAACAAATAGGATAAAATTGATGGTATTGATAATAATAATAATAAAAGTAACACATATTTAGACATGCATAAACATAGTAACCTCAAGCTTTGTTTATCTGTCCTGGAGATAGGATTACTAGGCAGGATAGTGGGAGAAGACAGAGAGGGATTCAAAGCAAATACCAATTTCCACTAACGCAGAGGGAGAAGCTGCTCCCTAGGGAACAATAGAGAAATGTATTGTTTAACTCTGGGGCCTTAGGTTGAACAGTAATTTATCTAGGAAAATGATTACATACCACAACTTTCCATTGTAAATTTCCTAAAACATCTGTTATACATGCTGTTAATAGACACTATCCAAAACTTCCTAATTCTTTGCTGCTGGTATGTACTAAAAAATCCCAAACTGCAAACCATGCTAAATTCTGTCCTCTGCTTCCTCAGCTCAGCAGGACCACCATGCTCCGCTCAGATTCCACCTCTGCTCTCCTTTGGCAGAGAGCAGGGAAATCGCCTCACCTTGTGAGTTTCTCTTCTCTGAGGGTTTGCAGTCCTGTTTTACCTGAATATAAATTGCCTTGTATATTTTGCCCAGCGTCTAATGCCAATAACTGTAGTATTAGATGTCCATTCAATCATTTTCTCACTTAATCCAAGACTACACAAGAACTTGTATCACATGTCCAGAAACATGGCCAACATTTCTACAAAATGGTCATAATGAGGTATTTTTAAAGGTATGCGTAGTATTCATTAAATACTATTTGTACAGGTGACAAAAATGTTGTATGTTTCAGTAAATGTGTATAAAAAGATTCAGCAAATCAAGAATTATCTTTAAGTGGCTTTAGTAACATTATTCATCTGAATATTTAACTCCTTTATTTTTTGGCATTATTTTGTTCTTATAGAGATCTCATGCTCAGATTAATTAATCTGACAGATAAGCCATTTAACCATGTTTCTATCCATTTTAAAATATCAATAAGATTCCACCACTTAAAATGTGCACGTCTATAAAACGCCTTATTTTTTAAAAATTTTTATTGTAGTACAGTTGATTTACAATGTTGTGCTAGTGTCTACTGTATAGCCAAGTGAATCAGTTGTACATATACATATATCCACTCTTTTTACATTCTTTTCCCATATAGGTCATTACAGAGTATTGAGGAGAGTATTTAAAGTATTTAAAGTATTCGCCTTGTATTTAAAGTGCTCTAGGTTATATGGTTGAATTGATGGGATGTTCAGATTTTCTTTCCCTAGTTCCACAATTCTGCTATTTTACTTCAAAGGCACAGTCACCATTATAGGAAACTGTTTGCTGACTCTAATGACATTCCTGAAAATTATGAAGAATTTTTTCAGAAAACTAACACTTGTCTCAGAAAAATGGTATTATATCAGAAATGCTTATCCTCGTAGGAATTGTGGAAATAATGCATTTACACAGAAAACACACTTAGCTTTTCATGTGCTACATTGTATTACAGTCATATCTGATTAGATGTACCATTTGCCCACTTCGATATTGCCTCAGGAACTGCCAGTTATGAAGCGCAGGAATGACTAGAAATATAAGAGTTACATACTAGCTGTCAGAAACTTTAAGTTCAGCAGTTCTTCTAAGAGGAAACAGACATAACGTATAATAGTTTCAGATTTTTGATAGAGGAAATATTGAATGACACGTCACATTATTCTTTTCAGTTTGTCAACCATACATCTTCTAAAAGTCAATTTTAAATCCTCCACCTTACTGCATTTCTTCTTCAACTGGCATTCAGTTCTCACACATCAAGAGGAAATAAAATATACCTTCAAGTTACCTAATATGTAAGTACCATTTTACATTTAAAACACTGAATTACTTCCTAAATGATTCTTTCTTACTATATATTATTTCAATCCAAATCAGAAGCAGAAAAATACACAAGAATCTTGATATTAAGAGTGACTCTGTAATGACCTATTTGGGAAAAGATTCTAAAAAGAGTGGATATATGTATATGAGTAACTGATTCACTTTGCTGTACAGTAGACATTAACACAACATTGTAAATCAACTGTACTGCAATAAAAATTTAAAATAACATTGCATTGCAATGTTTTACAAAGACGCTCTACCTCTGTAAAGACGTGTGAATCATGAAAACCATTGCAACAATTGCAGCTAATCCTTGTCTAAAAAGTCTCTTGGAATTGAAATTGCACAAAAAATATGTTTCCTCATGATACAAATTCCAGTTTATTGATTGAAGACATTTCTAATTAAAAACATCAAACTCAATCATTCTCTTCCAAAACACAAAACTTCTGTCTTCAAGATGAGTAAGAATTACGGAAGCTGTTTTGATTGCTGAGTGTCCAAGGACTGAATTCCTAAGTAATTTTTATTTAAGCATTTAAAATAATAATACATGACAGAAATGCAATTCTATGAAGAAAATGAGGGTGGTCAATTTGTACAAGAAATGGCACCACAAAAGTGCTACCACCTGAGTTTGGGAGTTCTAGACATACAAGCTTGGCAAACAGAGCCAACCATTCTTTATGCCCCTCCTGCCCACCCCAGGTACTCAGACTTGTGTCTCACAGTCCTACTTCCATCATAAGAATCATGTAGGGTGTTTGAAAAAAGAACACAAATTGCTGGAGTCACCCAAACTCAACGAATGACACTGTACAGGGGAGCAGCCATGCCATGGGGTAAGGATGTTAATAAGATCTACAGGAATTCTTATGCTCCTATAAATTTGAAAATAATGATTTAGTCCAGTGCTTCTAAGAGTGTAGTTTTTGGACCAGTAGGATAAACATCACCTGGGAAGTCAGAACTGTCCTATTCTAGGGTCCATCCTGAACCTACTGAATCAGAAACTCTGGAGGTAAGGCGCAGAATTCTGTGTTTTAATTAGCTTTGCAAGTCATTCTAATGCACACTAAAACTTGAAACCCACTGATATAGATCAATCTTAAAAAATGGGAACCACACTGATGAACTCCTTGGCTTCCCTGTATCGGAGCAAGATTTCTCTGTGAATATATCTTGAATTAGTCAATAGCTTTCATTGTTCTGCATGTGACTTTCCAGTTCCGACCTGCATAGGGGCCTTTGCTTCACTTTAGTCAGTCAAATTCATGCAACTAACTTGATTTCCCTGTTTTATTTTTTGTAACTATTAATAGAGATAATGTTGATCTTCCCGTTACGGAGTTAAGACACTTCACAAAACTAATTCAGCTCAAGGGTCTATTATATATTTTTCCAATTACGCAGATTAAATAATATTGTTATCATTAGTTATTAAACTTCTCCAACATGTACTCCACAAAAAGGTAGTGATATCTTCAGTAATAATTAATGGTTTTAAATTAATTCATCGAAACATTGTGTGTGTATACACAAATCTCTCTAGGTTTCCACATTACCACTAAATTGTCCATTTTTGTCATAAAGAAAATATTGTTATCAATAGATACTGCTTATTAAAACACTCACTTTCCAGTTCCCCCTGACATGTTTTCACTGCATATTCTACAACTCTGTACTCAGGGCCATGTGACAAAAGGGATATCAAACTCTGAAGCATTTATAGCTTTACATTTAGGGAATGATATTGGAATTTTGTTGAGGATTTGGTGTAAAGTTTTCTCTAGGGATTTATTTATACATTTAATTAGGGTTAACGTCATGGTCAGTATCAGGGTTCCATGTCAGGGGCAGAGTTCTTGCTTTTAGATTAATTCCTTTTCTGATTTCACATCCTCAAAGCAACATTTATTCAGTATAAGGAAATCTAATAGCCAAGAGTACTTGTTCCCTAACTACAGGAACAGCTCATGTCTGAGTATAGCATACATAAGCATTGTTGAAACCATGGCTGCTTATACTGACAAAGATGCCAATACTTTTATTATAGGACTGGCCACAGTCTAACTTTGTATCTGTTCCAGTGGCCAGAAGCAACTGTTAAGAGATAAACTGAGGAATATTAATTGTTTAAGAGTTCATTTGAGAAAAAAATCAATTTGATTCAGGCAGCGCAAAACTGGAACACTTTTTGCGCTGGTTAAGAACACTCCACCGACCAGACCTGGGGAAAGATGTGGAGAAACCAAACCCAGGAAATTGTTTAATTGGCTACAGCTCAAGTGTTTGCATTATTTGGAAAAGACTAGCTGGTTGTTTGTGACTGGTTGTACTTAGGTTTTGATTCTTAACTTTGAGGCATTTACAGGTTTTGGGTTGCTTATGCACGTGGCTAAGGTATTAAGGTAGCCTCAGTCTAATGGCCTCCTTGTTTAATTAAACACACCTACATAATGAAAGAATGTCTTGGTGCTTGTACGGCTATGACAGCTACTGCTAACAAACCAGATATTAGGAAAAGTGACTCAGATTCTCCTATATATGCTGCTTCAAGTAGCAGCAGTCCAAGTGTTTGTACCTCTTAGTTTCACTTTGGGTCCTGTTTAGTAGCCCACAATAAACTATGATGTGCATTAAGATTACATAGAGTTTGATTTTTTCAGCTCTCTTAATTTCTACCTTCTGTTTTATTTTCTTCTCTTTTTTATATTTTTCTTCTCACTCACCAGAAAATATGCATTAAGTTTATCTGACAAATATCCAAATTATATTACGAAATAAATTTACATATTTAAGTATTTAGATATTTCTTCACCTAACAAGTATGGTGCTTGTGGATTCATTTAACAAATATGTAAGATATATGCTGTATAAAAAAGAAACAAAAGCAATAATTTCCTTCTCTCAGAATAAAAGCAGAGTTGCTTTCTAGGTAAGATACATAGAGCATTGTATAATTATTTTCTTATACATGTTGCAGATTTACTATGTACCATAATTATATTGCAGGAAACTGAGTTGGTAAGTCATCCTTGTGATGGTTTCTGCCACTGAATTAAGGCTGAAGATACATAATAATTCAAATGAGGTGTATTAATTACTTTCTGGTAAAACATCTATAGCTTGGTAGCTAACTCTAGGCACACTAGAGTTAGTTTTCTAGAAAAGTACAAAATTATAAATTTGACCTAATGGGAAAATGGCTACATAGGAAGAATACATTTAAGTATAAGTCCAGGCTTTAGTGTCAAACTTCAGGGTTCAAATCCTTGATCCACAATTTAAGAGTTGGGTAAATTGGGCAAGTTATATAATCTCTCTAACGTTTGTATTTTTATAATTATAATTATTTACAAAGAATATTTCATGACAGTAATTTTTAATTTCATAATGCCCTTCCACACTTTCAGTGAAATTATACAGATGGTCTCTGACTTACGATGGTTCGACAATTTTTTTACTTTATGATGATGTGAAAGTGATATGCTTTGAATTTTGAATTTTCATCCTCCCCCCTCCCCGGGGCTAGCACTATGCCATATGATACTCTCTCATGATGCTGGGCAGTAGCAGCTGCAGCTCCCTGTCAGCCAGGTGATCACAAGGGTGAACAGCCGATACATTTACAACCATCCTATACCCATACGATGACTCTGTTTTTCACATTCAGTAGAGCATTCAATAAATGACATGAGATACTCAACACTTTATTATAAGACAGGCTTTGTGTTAGATGATTCTACTCAACTGTAGGCTAACAACATAAGTGTTCTGAGTTTAAGATCAGCTAGGCTAAGTTGGTAGTTTAGGCATATTAAATGCATTTTTGACTTACTATATTTTCAACTTACGAAGGGTTTATTGGGACCCAACCCCTCTGTAAGTGAAGGAAGAGCTGTTGTGAAAATAAAGAAAACTTCACTTAAGATGGAGTCAGGAAGCCCTGTGAAAGGGCTCACACATGTACCACTCATGTAGCCTGCATAACCAGCCGGAAGAAGGAAGATAAGAACTATCTAGGCAAGGGAAGACACTAATCACATGGGAATTTTATCTCCTGCTTTGCAGAAAAAGCAGAATCCCTCCCTCTCTCAGTGGCAATGCTCTAACCCCCAAGCACAACCAATGAGAAACTGCCACAACCTTCAACTCTTGTTCTTCTCCAATGAACTTTTGTTCGGAACAACCCTAACTTCCTCCTAAAACCTAATAAAAGCAAGCCCCTCTCCTCTGCCTGTGAGTCACCATAGCTTGCTTGTCCTTGATTGCAATTCTCTGCTATTCCTGAATAAACCCATAACTGGTAAAATAACCAGCTGTTCTATCTTTCATGTTGACACTACACAAAATATATATTTTAACGTTATGTATTGGTTAGAATTACTTGTGTAAATATTTTCTTAGCTATCCATCTACTTTTACATGATACTATTCATCCTTCAGCTCAGACAGCTGGGCTTCTTCCTATTGTCAGTGACCTTTCTCAGTAAAGACGCTAAATGCTTTCTTGGTATTCTCTCTTTCTTTGATTAGCACCTGCACTGGAAGGTAGAGTTTTAAGTTACTCCTTCTTTGGCTTTTGGGTCAAATAATTTCAGTCCAGATTCTACATGTGGTTTTCCTGCATTCTGAACTGATATTTTAACCATAGAAATAGCTCATGGCCTGTATCTATATAGAAGCTTTTTGTTCTTTTTTTCATATTGATAAATTCTTTCTTGTTATTTTTAAAGACTGATTCTTATACTGTATACCAAAAATTTGTAAAAGTGTCTTAAAAATGACTGTATAGTTTTTCATCCATCCAAATACTTAGACTTTTGTAAGATGTATAGTATTTGTCAATTCAAATCAGAGAATACACTCTATGTCTATTGGCAGAAAAGTTGGACTCTTTTGAGTGACTTGACTATCCTATTCTGATTAAGAGTACTATTAAGTCTCTTTAGCCTTTGAACAATAAAGCATGAAAAGGCCATTCATTTACATGATTAATAGATGAAATAAGCAACATTTATGAAGCACCTATTCAAAGCAGTCATTGTGCAAGAAGGGCATATAAAGTTGTCTAAAATGTCAGTCCTACTCAAAAGACACAGAAAGCTATAGAGTAATACATAAATAACCATAATATACCAAGAAGCAGCAGAATAGTGGTTAAGTACAAGAGATTTTAAGCAGAGAAGTCTAAGCACAAGTCCCAACTGTGTCATTTACTAGCTGTGAGGCTTGGGTAAATTATAGAGCTTCTTGAATTCTCCCTTTTCCCATCTACCATATGAAATTTATTAGTAACTGCCTGATTTTCCTTAATTTTGGCTATTAATATAAAGTACCACCAATAGGAGAATGTCATGGAAATTCTATGAACGTGCAAAAGGCAAATGTATAGAGAGAAAATTTGAGAGAAAATTGAGATAAATAGTATGTTTCAAACTTTTATCTAAAATTGTGGCAAAAACTGAAAAATGTCAGTGAATAAATAAAGGTTTGAGAACTATTACAGGTTATTAAAGGTATTGATATTCACTAAACACAAAACTAAGCTATATACTTTTTAGTTAAAATTTATACAGTAAATATGCATAGAAGTGCACAATAAGAGGAAACACCAAAATATCTTGATGGTGGAAGAGAGGGGGCTGTTCTCATGCATTATTTCTCAATGTGAATAAGATAAATGAATGTTATTATTATTATTCATGTATGCATTATATGAAATATTATATAATGTTTAATAATAGAAAATTCTAATTTTGAAAATAATAGGGTTTGTAAAGGATGACCATGAATTTCACAATGGCAATGAAGGGTCTTAAAACCAGGTAGAAAGCGAAGTAGAGAGAGATATACCCTGGTAAGCTGAATGTGTTATATACTAATGACTCACAGTCAGTTGAATGTATTATTTACTAAGGTATGTACCTGTGAGTATCCCTCAAAAGTGAAGCTTATATAGGGGTGGGTGAGGAGCTCTGATTTTTCTCCTTACATTCAACAAGATTGACCCTGTGCAAAAATACCAATTCCATAGGGATAAATAAATCATGGAATTCATCTAAGCTAGTGCTGAGTGCATAACATTCTTCCCTTGCTCTCTTGGGATGCTCTGAATAATTTTATACGCCCATTGCCAAGCTAAATAAACTTTATGTAATTAACACATGTACGGATCTGATCACTGACATGCAATCTACTGACTTTTCTGTTATGCCAATATGTATGGTTTCTAATTTAAAAGTTTAGGAAACTGCCTACATATATAATAAAAGAGTAAGAGTCTGGAACTGCATAAGAGGCAAGAGACCATTGTTTCCAGGTGTGCAAGGAGAGGGGATTCAGAACACTGCCTAAATGAGCTTCAGAGGTGGAAGCCAGCCAGGGCTACCAGCGCAGACACCAGAGACGGGCAAGAAACGCTAAGGCTGCTGCTGCAGCCACCAAGAAGCCTGTGTGCAAGCATAGGTCACTATTCACAACTCCCCTCCTGGGAGGCTGTGCAGCCTGCCACTGCCAGGGTCCCGTGATCCAGGGACAACTTCCCCGGGGAGAACGCACGAGGCGCCTCAGGATGGTGCAACGTCATGCCTGCCTCTGCCGCCTGCAGGCTCTCCCTGCATTCCGTACCCTTCCCTCTCCCTGGCCTGAGTGAGCCAGAGCTCCCTAATCAGCCTCTCATTTAAGCCCCTCCTGTCTGGGCGAAGAAGAGATGCCAGAGGGTGACCTACATGCAGAGGCGGGGCCAAATCCAAGGCCTGAAACCAGGAGCTATGTGAACAAAGAAGCAAAAGGGAAATCTCTCCATGCAGCCTCAGGAGCAAAAGATTAAATCTCCATAAACAACTTGACACACCCTGCATCTGTGGAATACCTGAACAGACAAAGGATCATCTCAAAATTGAGGTAGTGGACTTTGGGAGCAATTGTAGACTTGGGGTTTGCTGTATGTGACTGACTAGTTTCTAATTTTTATGTTTACCTTAGTATATTTTTTAGCACTTGTTATCATTGGTGGATTTGTTTACTGGTTTGGTTGCTCTCTTCCTTTTTTTTATTATTACTTTTTAATTTTTTTATTTTAATAATTTTTAATAACTTTTATTGTATTGTATCTTCTTTTTCTTTCTTTCTGTTTTTATTCTCCCTTTTCTTCTGAGCCGTGGGGCTGAGAGTCTTGGTGTTCCAGCCAGGTGTCCGTACTGAGCCCCTGAGGTGGGAGAGCCAAGTTTAGGACATTGGACCACCAGAGACCTCGGGGCAATACGTAATATCAATCAGCAAGAGCTCTCCCAGAGATCTCTGACTCAACGCTAAGACCCAGCTCCACTCAATGACCAACAAGCTCCAGTGCTGGACACCCCATGCCAAACAGCTAGCAAGACAGGAACACAACCCCACCCATTAGCAGAGAGGCTGCCTAAAAGCATAATAAGTTCACAGACACCCCAAAACACACCACTGGACGCGATCCTGCCCACAACAGAGACAAGATATAGCCTCATCCCCCAGAATACATGCACCATTCCCCTCCACCAGGAAGCCTACATAACCCAATGAACCAAACTTACCCACTGGGGACAGACACCAAAGACAACAGGAAATATGACCCGGCAGCCTGCAAAAAGCAGAACTCAAACAAAGTACATTAAGCAAAATGAGAACACAGAGAAATATAGAGCAGATGAAGGAGCAAAGTAAAAACCCACCAGACCAAACAAATGAAGAAGAAATAGGCAGTCTACCTGAAAAAGAACTGAGAGTAATGATGGTAAAGATGATCCAAAATCTTGGAAATAGAATGGAGAAAATACAAAAATGTTTAACAGGGACCTAGAAAAAATAAAGAGCAAACAAACAATGATGAACACACAATAAATGAAATTAAAAATTCTCTAGAAGGAATCAATAGCAGAATAACTGAGGCAGAAAAACAGATAAGTGACCTGGAAGATAAAATAGTGGAAAAAACTACCACAGAGGAGGATATATAAAAAAGAATGAAAAGAATTGAGGAGAGTCTCAGAGACCTCTGGAACAACATTAAACGCACAAACCTTCAAATTATAGGGGTCCCAGAAGAAGAAGAGAAAAAGAAAGGGACTGAGAAAATATTTTAAGAGATTATAGTTGAAAACTTCCCTAATATGGGAAAGGAAAGAGTCAATCAACTCCAGGAAGCACAGAGAGTCCCATATAGGATAAATCCAAGGAGAAACATGCTAGGACACATATTAATCAAACTATCAAAAACTAAATACAAAGAAAAAATATTAAAAGCAGCAAGCGAAAAGCAACAATAACATACAAGGGAATCCCCATAAAATTAACAGCTGACTTTTCAGCAGAAACTCTGCAAGCCAGACGGGAATGGCAGGACATATTTAAAGTGATGAAAGGGAAAAACCTACAGCTAAGATTACTCTATCCAGCAAGGATCTCTTTCAGATTTGATGGAGAAATTAAAACCTTTACAGACAAGCAAAAGCTACGAGAATGCAGCACCACCAAACCAGCTTTACAACAAATGCTAAAGGAAATTCTCTAGGCGGGAAACAGAAGAAAAAGAAAAGACCTACAATAACAAACCCAAAACAATTAAGAAAATGGCAATAGGAACATACATATTGATAATTACCTTAAATGTAAATGAATTAAATGCTACAACGAAAAGACACAGACTGGCTGAATGGATACAAAAACAAGACCCATATATATGCTATCTGCAAGAGACCCAGTTCAGACCTAGGGACACATACAGACTGAAAGTGAGAGGTTGGAAAAAGATATTCCA
Source organism: Delphinapterus leucas (assembly GCF_059928025.1). Lineage (NCBI taxonomy): Eukaryota > Metazoa > Chordata > Mammalia > Artiodactyla > Monodontidae > Delphinapterus > Delphinapterus leucas. The sequence continues at coordinate 13,858,918 of NC_143129.1, forward strand.
TGCAAATGGAAATCAAAAGAAAGCTGGAGTAGCAATTCTCATATCACACAAAATAGACTTTAAAACAAAGACTATTACAAGAGACAAAGAAGGACACTACATAATGATGAAGGGATCAATCCAAGAAAAAGATATAACAATTGTAAATATTTATGCACCCAACATAGGAGCACCTCATTACATAAGGCAAATGCTAACAGTCATAATCGGGGAAATAGAGAGTAACACAATTATAGTAGGGGACTTTAACACCCCACTTTCACCAATGGACAGATCATCCCAAATGAAAATAAATAAGGAAACACAAGATTTAAATGACACATTAAACAAGATGGACATAATTGATATTTATAGGACATTGTATCCAAAAACAACAGAATACACTTAATTCTCAAGTGCTCATAGGACATTCTCCAGGATAGATCATATCTTGGGTCACAAACTAAGCTTTGGTAGATTTAAGAAAACTGAAATCATATCAAGTACCTTTTCCAACCACAATGCTATAAAACTAGATATCAATTACAGGAAAAAAACTGTAAAAAATACAAACATATGGAGGCTAAAAAATACGCTACTAAATAACCAAGAGATCACTGAAGAAATCAAAGAGGAAATAAAAAATACCTACAAACAAATGACAATGAAAACACGATGACCCAAAACCTATGGGATGAAGCAAAAGCAGTTCTAAGAAGCAAGTTTATAGCAATACAATTCAACCTCAAGAAAGAAGAAAAATCTCAAATAAACAACCTAAAGTTACACCTAAAGCAATTAGAGAAAGAAGAACAAGAAAACCCCAAAGTTTGAAGAAGCAAAGTAATCATAAAGATTATATCAGAAATAAATGAAAATGAAATGAAGAAAACAAGAGCAAAGATCAATAAAACAAAAAGCTAGTTCTTGAGAAGATAAACAAATTGATAAACCATTAGCCAGACTCATCAAGAAAAAAAGGGAAAAGACTCAAATCAACAGAATTAGAAACGGAAAAGGAGAAGTACCAGAAAGCTGAAACACAAAGGATCACGACAGATTACAACAAGCAACTATACGCCAGTAAAATGGACAACCTGAAAGAAATGGACAAATACTTAGAAAAGCACAACCTTCTGAGACTGAACCAGGAAGAAACAGAAAATATGAACAGACCAATGACAAGCACTGAAATTGAAACTGTGATTAAAAATCTTCCAACAAAAAAAAGCCCAGGACCAGATGGCTTCACAGGCAAATTCTATCAAACATTTAGAGAAGAGCTAACACCTATCCTTCTCAAACTCTTCCAAAATAAAGCAGAGAAAGGAACACTCCCAAACTCATTCTACAAGGCCACTATCATCCTGATACCAACACCAGACAAAGATGTCACAAAGAAAGAAAACTACAGGCCAATATCTCTGATGTACATAGATGCAAATATCCTCAACAAAATACTAGCAAACAGAATCCAACAGCACATTAAAAGGATCATACACCATGATCAAGTGGGGTTTATCCCAGGAATGCAAGGATTCTTCAATATACACAAATCAATCAATGTGATAAAACATATTAAAACACTGAAGAAGAAAAACCATATGATCATCTCAATAGATGCAGAGAAAGCTTTTGACACAATTCAACACCATTTATGATAAAAAAAAACCCTGCAGAAAGTAGGCACAGAGGGAATTTACCTCAACATAAAAAAAAGCCATATATGAAAAACCCACAGCCATCATCGTTCTCAATGTTGAAATTTACACTAAGATCAGGAATAAAACAAGGTTGCCCACTCTCACCACCGTTATTCAACATAGTTTAGGAGGTTTTAGCCACAGCAATCAGAGAAGAAAAAGAAATAAAAGGAATCCAAATCAGAAAAGAAGTAAAAGTGCCAGTGTCTGCAAATGACAGATACTATAAAGAGAAAATCTTAAAGATACTACCCGAAAACTACTAGAGCTAATCAATAAATTTGGTAAAGTAGCAGGATACAAAATTAATGCACAGAAACCTTTTGCATTCCTATACACTAATGATGAAAAATCCAAAAGAGAAATTAAGGAAACACTCCCATTTACCATTGCAAATAAAAGAAAAAAATACCTAGGTAAAAATCTACCTAAGGAGACAAAAGACCTGTATGCAGAAAACTATAAGACATTGATGAAAGAAATTAAAGATGATACTAACAGATGGAGAGGTCTACCATGTTCTTGGATTGGGAGAATCAACACTGTGAAAATGACTGTACTATTGGGTAGTATAGTCATTTTCACAGTGTTGATTCTTCCAATCCAAGAACATGGTAGACCTCTCCATTCAATGCAATTCCTATCAAACTACCAGTGGCATCTTTCACAGAACTGGAACAAAAAATTTCACAATTTGTATGGAAACACAAAAGACTCCGAATAGCCAAAGCAATCTTGAGAAAGAAAAACAGAGCTGGAGGAATCAGGCTCCCTGACCTCAGACCATTCTACAAAGCTACAGTAATCAAGACAGTATGGTACTGGTATCAAAACAGAATATAGATCAATGGAATAGGATGGAAAGCCCAGAGATTAACCCACACACTTATGTGGTCACCCTATCTTTGATAAATGAGGCAAGAACATACAGCGGAGAAAAGACAACCACTTCAATGAGTGGTGCTGGGAAACCTGGACAGCTACAGGTAAAAGAATGAAATTAGAACACTCTCTAACACCATACACAACAAAAAACTCAAAATGGATTAAAGACCTAAATGTAAGGCCAGACACTATCAAACTGTTAGAGGAAAACATAGGCAGAACACTCTATGACATAAATCATAGCCAGATACTTTTTATACCCACCTCCTAGAAAAATGGAAATAAAAACAAAAATAAGCAAATGGGACCTAATGAAACTTAAAAGCTTTTGCACAGCAAAGGAAACCATAAACAAGACCAAAAGACAACCCTCAGAATGGGAGAAAATATTTGCAAATGAAGCAACTGACAAAGGATTAATCTCCAAAATTTACAAGCAACTCATGCAGCTCAATATCAAAAACAACAAACAACCCAATCCAAAAATGGGCAGAAGACCTAAATAGACATTTCCCCAAAGAAGATATACAGATGGCCAACAAACACATGAAAGGATGCTCAACATCACTAGTCATTAGAGAAATGCAAATCAAAACTACAATGAGATATCATCCCACACTGGTCAGAATGGCCATCATCAAAAAATCTACAAATAATAAATGCTGGAGAGGATGTGGAGAAAAGGGAACCCTCTTGCACTGTTGGTGGGAATGTAAATTGATACAGCCACTATGGATAATAGTATGGAGTTTCCTTACAAAACTAAAAATAGAACTACCATATGACCCAGCAATCCCATTGCTGGGTGTATACCCTGAGAAAACCTTAATTCAAAAAGAGTCATATACCACAATGTTCATTGCAGCTCTATTTACAATAGCTAGGACATGGAAGCTACCTAAGTGTCCATCAATAGATGAATGGATAAAGAAGATGTGGCACATATATACAATGGAATATTACTCAGCCATAAAAAGAAACGAAATTGAGTTATTTGTAGTGAGGTGGATGGACCTAGAGTCTGTCATACAAAATGAAGTAAGTGAGAAAGAGAAAAACAAATACCATATGTTAACACATATATATGGAATCTAAAAATACAAACAAACAAAAAAATGGTCATGAAGATCCTAGGGGCAAGACGGGAATAAAGATGCAGACATACTAGAGAATGGACTTGAGGATATGGGGAGGGGGAAGGGTAAGCTGGGAAACAGTGAGAGTGGCATGGACATATATACACTACCAAATGTAAAATAGATAGCTAGTGGGAAGCAGCTGCATAGCACAGGGAGATCAGCTCGGTGCTTTGTGACCTCTTAGAGGGGTAGGATAGGGAGGCTGGGAGGGAGGGAACCTCAAGAGGGAAGAGATATGGGTATATATATGTGTAGTTGATTCACTTTGTTATACAGCAGAAACTAACACACCATTGTAAAGCAATTATACTCCAAAAAAATGTTTAAAAAAAAAGAGTCATGTACCACAATGTTCATTGCCATATTTACAATAGCCAGTAAATGGAACCAACCTAAGTGTCCATTGACAGGTGAATGGATAAAGCAGATGTGGCACATATATACAATGGAATATTACTCAGCCATATAAAGAATCGAAGTTGAGTTATTTGTAGTGAGGTGGGTGGACCTAGAGTCTGTCATACAGAGTGAAGTAAGTCAGAAAGAGAAAAACAAATACTGTATGATAACACATATGTATGGAATCTAAAAGGAAAAACAATGGTTCTGAAGAAGCTAGGGTCAGGACAGGAATAAAGATGCAGACATAGAGAATGGACTTGAGGACACAGGGAGGGGGACGTTTAAGTAAGGTGGGATGAAGTGAGAGAGTGGCATGGACATATATACACTACCAAATGTAAAATAGGTAAATAGTGGGAAGCAGCCACATAGCACAGGGAGATCAGCTCGGTGCTTTATGACCACCTAGAAGGGTGGGATTGGGAGGGTGGGAGGAAGTCACAAGAGGGAGCGGATATGGGCATATATGTATATGTATAGATCATTCACTTTGTTAAACAGCAGAAACTAACGCACCATTGTAAAGCAATTATACTGCAATAAGGATGTTAAAAAATAAAAGAGTAAGGAAATGTACACGCAATGGAATGAAATTTAATCTTTATAAATTATTGCAAACCTTCTTCTTAATAAATTAGAGAAATAAATCACTCAGGGTAAAATACTAGTTGATATAAGCAGGTCAAGATTGTATATCCAGTATAGTCTTTATGTGGCTTACACATGTTTATGAGTAAGACAGAAATTAAATCTACTAAAATGTCAATTGCAGCTCTAATTGGTGATATTGTATCCTTATTAATATTATTTTGTATATTTTTCAAAAGTGTTAATGATACTACTTAAATATTATGATATAAAAATTCATAAAATTAAAAAAGCTATAGCTATTTTAAAGAAATTTTTTGACTTTAGGGCCTGAAAAGAGTGAAAAATTGACTTATATGAAAAATTACACTCAGATTTAAAAACTAGGTGCTTAGAAATCAATTACGAAAAGCTAGAAAACATATTACCTGCTGGATTTTAACATCGCTTATCTCAAGAAACCAGAGAACCTGAAATTTTAAAATGTAACCAAGGAGTAACTTCTATCTGGTTTTATGCAAAAGGGAGTAAATAAATAAACAAATGCTACAAATATTTTTATACTTCTTAAACGTTGTTACGGTGTCTGGGAGCAGTATATGATCTTTAATGAAACCCCAACTATTCTTCCGTGTCCTTCAGCAGAAACCAAGTGAATGTAAGTTTATATGCTGATTTGATCTAGATGAAAAGTCTTGATGAGTATACTTATAATACGTTCTTCTGATTAAAAGGAAAAAAATCATTGAAAAATATTTCACAAAATTCAAACAGTTGCTCAAATAAAAGACTCATTATTGATGCAATAATAATATAAAGCATAAAAACAACCACAAAACACAGTGATGGCTAATTAATACAAATTTTTCACAAAAATACTATTCTAATAAGCACATTGTATCTACTAACATATTTAATCATTAGAACAGTGCTATGAAGTAGGTTTATTATCATTCTCACTTACAGATGAGGGACTTGAAGCATGGCAAAGTAAGAAACTCAGCTAAGTCGTGTAGCCAGAATTCACACCCAGCAGTCTACCTGCGGAGGCTGCTGTGCCCGACATTTACTGCATAGTCTCCATTGCACAGCATATGCTGTGCATCCCAGATCCTGGGATGTCTTCCACAACATGACACATCATGGATCACAGAAGAACAGGCTTTGGGGGGACACTCTCATACCAGGGAAGCGAGAAAAGGACACTCACTGCTTCCATGGAGAGTTCTATCAGAACCAGCTCTGTTGGACACACAGGAGTTTGCTTTCCAGGGAAAGACCTTTACTCTCTGTCCTAGTCCATTTAAACTGCTGTAATGAAATACTACAGACTACATAGTTTAGAAACAACAAAACTTTATTTATCTCAGTTCTGGAGTCTGGAAGGCCAAGATAAGGGTGCCAGTATAGTGGGATCCTTGTGAGAACACTCTGCTGGCTTGCAGACAGCCAACTTCTCACTGTGTTCTCACATGGTGGAAGGAGCTAGGGAGCCCTGTGGAATTTATTTTATAAGGACACTAACTCTACTTGTGAGGGTTCCACCTTTATAACCCAATTACCTCCCAAAGGCTCCATCTTCTAATACCATCACTTTGGGTGTTAGAGGATTTCAACATCTGAATATTGGGGAGAGGGGGGACAAAAACACTCAGACCATAGCACTCTCTATTGCTTTATAGCATAAGAACAACTTTTAAGAGTAAAATAGCATGACAATTGCTCACTGGATTTGGATAGTAACTGTGTACAATAATTGTCTGAGAAAGCCTGTTGCCCAATACATGAAACTATGAAGCCCTTGGAAAATTGGAATTCCACCTTAGAAAGTGGGAAGAAATTTCTGCTCCTATGGAAAGCTAAGCTTGATACAGCATCTCCCACTGACAGAATGGGACTGTTGTCCCCCAAGTAGCTCATTGTACTGTAATGCAGAATAAATGTAAGGGTCACTTTTTTTACACTCTTGCCTTGAGTCACAAGCCACTATGCCAAGGCTCTCAAATCATTGTGACACTTTCAATAATGTTTAATTTTAGCTTACAAATATTTGTTCAGCTTCTATTTCATTTAGTTTCTGTTGTATTAAAGGGTACAGACAGACTGAAGTCAGAGAGTCTGGTGTCAAATTCAGTGTGATGATTGAATCTCTTTTATTGCACTGATGCATAAAAGTGCCCTATGCTCAAAGACCACTTCATTCTGTATGAGAATTTTTTTCCCACTGAAACACATGCTTAGTGATATTAGAATGTATTTTCTGTATGGGTCAAATAAATCTGGATCTACTGTCAGAAGTATTTTACATTATTAACATTATTTAGATTTGTGTTGCAGCCAACAGCTATCACAGAAGCATAGGCAATAGTACACAACATATTTTTTAAAAATCTAAACTTCATGAATTCAAAAGTAAGGATATAGCCCAAGGGTTCAAGATGATGGAGGAGGAAGATTCTGAACTCAACTCTTCCCAGGGACACAACAACTCTACAACTACATATAGAATAATTCCTTCTGAAAGGGATCTGAAAACTGGATCAACAGTCTCCAGAAAAAAAAAAAAAAAAGGGTAAAAGAATAGCATTGAGATGTGTAGGAGAAACAGAGATATAATCTCATTCAAGACAAAACCACACCCCAGCCCTGGTGATCCATAATTGGGAAGGATCACAAAGGTACAGTTATTTTTGCTGAGGAGAAAGTGATTTGAGCTCCACATCAGGCACACAACTCTTAGATCCCAAACAGGAGAGGCAAGCACTCAAAACACCTGGCTTTGAAAACCAACAGGGAATATGTCCAGGAAAACTGTATAACTACAGGAAACAGAAACGTTCTTCTTAAAGGGCTTGTGCATAGACTCACAGGAGCCCAAAACCAGCACAAAAATGCCAAATTGAAAAGCACATAAACCATTGTTGAAAGGGGAACCACTTGCTCATCTTGAAGCATCTGCCAAAGAAGCAAGAACCAGTTGAGACCCTCCCCATAGAATGAGACACTGACAGGAGCCATTTTTTGCTATTTCAGTCTACTTCGCTAATGTCAGTGCTGGCGGGTGCCATTTTGGAAATCTCCAGTTAACCTTTTAGCATCAGTGGCGCAACCCACTGAGAGCCCTACCCACCTCCATGCTTCAGCCAAGCCTCACAGTCAGCTGGGGATAACCCTACATACCAGCACCCAGTGACCACCTCTGTCAGGCCCACACACCAGCACCAGGCAGTTGCCATGGCATAGTCCTGCAGCCATTCCAGGGCCAGCTCTGCCCACTAGTGCACCACAGCAGCAGCCATGGGCATACCACAGTAGGAGGGCACACAGCCCACACAGTAATACCCTTTGAGTTCCTGGCTCTGGTGGCCATGAAAGATTGTACTTTTAAGTCCCACAGGGTATCTCCTAAATAAGGCCACTCCTTCAGTTCTTGGAGAGGTAGCTGATTTACCTAATACACAGGAACAAACACAGAGAATTGGGCAAAATGAGGAGGCAAAGGAATATGTTCCAACTGAAAGAACAAGATAAAGCTTCAGAAAAAGAACTAAATGAAATGTAGATAAGCAATCTATCAGATAAAGAGTTCAAATAGTCATAAAAATTCTTACTGAACTCAAGGTTAAGAATGGACAAACACAGTGGAACTTCAACAAAGGTATAGAAAATATAAGAAAATACCAAACAGAAGGTAAAACTTAACTAAAAAAATACACTAGAGGGGTTCAACAGCAGAATGGGTGAAGAAGAAGAATGAATAAATGAGCTGGAGGACAAAGCAACTGAACTCACCAGGCAGAGCAGCAAAATGAAGAAAGATAAAGTAAAAAGTGAAGATACCTTACTGGACCTTTGAAACAACACCAAGTGGAATAACATTTGCCTTATAGGAATAATATTCCCAGATGGAGAATAAAGAGAGACAGGGCCAGAAAAATTATTTGAAAAAAATAATGGCTAAAAATTTGCCTAATCTGGGGAAGGAAACAGATATCCAGGTGCAGGAAGCTCAGAGAGTTCCAAATAAAACAAGCTTAAGAGACACAAACCAAGACACATTATACTTAAAATGGTAAAAGTTAAGGATAAAAAGAGAATCCTAAAAGCAGGAAGAGAAAATCAACTTGTTACCAAAGGAAACCCCATATAGGTATAAGTAATTTTTTTCAGCCTTACAGGCTGAAGCCTTTAGAAGCCTTACAGGCCAGAAAGGAATAGAATAACATATTCAAAATGATGAGGAAAAAAACCTCCAACCAAGAATTCTCTACCACCAAAATTTCATTGGAAAAGATAAATATGTACTAACGTAGTAGATCAATCATTTATAAAGCAAGCATGAAAGTTAAAAGACAAATGTAAGACTGACTGAAATCACAACAATTAGTTAAGGGATACTTAAAATTAAAAGATGTAAAATGTGCAAATGAAAGTATAAAATGTGGGGGGGCATTAAAAAGATAAAGCTTTGGAGTGTGTTCAAATTTAAGTCGCTATTAACTTAAAATAGACTGCTATTTACATAGGATGTCATATGTAAATCTCACAGTAACCACAAAAAAATACTTTATAGTAATTATACACAAAAAAATGAGAAAGGAACCTAAACATAACACTAAAGAAAACTACCAAAACACAAGAGAAGAGAGAATGAGAAGAATAAAGGAACAGAGAAGAACCACAAAACAGCCATAAAACAATTATCAAAGTGGCAATAAGCACCTAAGTATCAAAAATTACATTAAATGTAAAATGGACTAAATGCTTCAGTCAAAAGACATAGGGTGGCTGAATGGATAAGAAAACAAGACCCAACTATATGCTGCTTACAAGAGACTCATTTCAGAAGTAAGGACTTAAAGAGACTGAAGGTAATGGGATGGAGAAAGATATTTCATGCAAATAGAAACAGAAAGTTGGAGTATACTCGTAACAGACAAAATAGGCTTGAAAAATAATGACTGTAGTAAAAGAAAGTAGCGCATTACCTAATGATAAAGGATCAAACCAGCAAAAAGATACAATATTTATAAATGTGTATGCATCCAACGTAGGAGTACCAAGATATAAGGTGGTGCAATAACAGTAGGGGGCTTTAACACCCCAATTACATCAATGGACAGATCATACAGACAGAAGATCAATAAAGAACCATTGGCCACAAACAGCACATTATACTGAATGAACTTGATAGATATATGCAGAATACTCCATCCAAAAGCAGATGAATACACATTCTTCTCAAGTGCACTTTGAACGTTCTCCATGATAGATTATATGTTAGGTTGCAAAAAAAGTCTCAATAATTTCAAGAAGACTGAAATCATATCAAGCATATTCTCCAGTCACCATGGTATAAAACTAGAAATCAATCACAGGAAAAGAATGAGAACAGAGCAAAAACACAGACATTAAATAATATGCTATTGAATATCCACTGGGTCATCAAAGAAGTCAAAGGAGAAATCAAAAAATACCTAAAAACAAATGAGAATAGAAATGCAACATACCAAAATCTACAGGATGCAGCAAAAGTTGTTCTGAGAGGGAAGTTTATATCAACACAGGCTTATCTCAAGACACAAGAAAAGTCTCAAGTAAACAATCTAACCTGACACCTAAAGAAACTAGAAAAAGAACAAAGTCCAAAATTAATAGAAGGGAAGAAAAAAGCAATATTAGACCAGAAATAGATAAAATAGACTAAAAAAATTAAAAGGATCAATGAAATTATCTAACATGGATGGACCTTCAAGGTTTGCTAAGTGAAATATCAGTAAGTCAGACAGAGAAAGATTAACACTGTATGTGAAATCTAAACAAATAAACAAACAAAATGAACAAACAAATAAAAACATAGATACAGAAAACAGATTAGTAGTTACCAGAGGGGATGGTGTTTAGGTGTGGACAAAATGAATGAAGGGGGTCAAATGTATGGTGATGGATGGTGACTACACTTGTGGTGGTGATTACTGTGTAATTTTCAGAGATGTTGACCTATAATATTGTACACCTGAAATTTATATAATAATAATAAAGATATAGATGACAGAATTAGGAAATTGGAAGTAACGAGCGGCAAGAAACAGTCGAGAGGCACTATTTTATTATTTAGTATAGTTAAAATGCTTTAAAAATTGATGTATCAAGAAATGCAATTTGGGAATAATATTTAAAGTCTTAATGACACCAGTAAAAGGATTTGCATGAATTATTTGGTACTGAGATGAAGGGAATTGAGATGTGAGAAAAATTTTCATCTTTCACAGAGGAGACTCAGAAGAATCTGTCTAAAAAGTATAATAAGAGAAGGATAAGCTTGGTATTTCCTTTTAAGGTGCCACTAAGAGAAACAAAATAAAAAATAGATAAAAATAAATGTCTTTTGAATTGAACTAGAGATTTAGAATAAGGCAATATAGTTTTTTTTTACTAAACAAACTTTGATACCATTTACTTTTTTATATTGTGCATGTATTAATTTCTTCTAAGTTTAGTCACTTCATAACAAAATGTTAAATCAGATTACTGGACCCAATTTCCAATGTGGGGCAGAGTTTCCCCCCACACCAAAAAACGATTCTGGAACAGAGAATCCAAGAATTTAAATCAATTCTGACACTATCCACCCAGTGATAGTATGAGATTCCATAGGTTAAAGATCCATTCCTTCAAAACTGCCCTCCTCCCACTTCAGATGTCAGTCACAAGCCTAGATTGTTACCTATACTTGTGACTGATTGGCTATTAATGAGGTTCCCATGATCTCCTCTCTGGGTTAGATTAATTTGCAACTCATAACTCAGAGAAACATTTTATTTACTGAACACACATTTATTATAAAAGGATGTAACTCAGGAACAGTCAGATGGAAGTAATGCACAGGGCACAAAGTGTTGGAAAGAGTGCAGAACATCCATGACATCCAGTTGTGCCACTCTCCCAACACCTCCACCAACCAGGAAGCTGTCCAAACCCTGTCCTTTTGAGTTTTTATGGAGACTTCAATACATAGGCATGATTGATGAGCTCATTGGCCATGGGTGATTGATTCAACTTCTTGCCCCTCTACCCATCTCAGAAATCAGGGGGTGGGACTGAAAGTTCCAACTCTCTAATTACCTAATTGGTTCTGCTGGCAAACAGCCCCCATCTTTAGGTGGGGTCCAAAAGTCACCTCATTAACATAACAAAGGATACCTTTGCTATTCTCAGCACTTAGGAAGTTGCAAGGGTTTAGGAGCTCTGTGACAGAAAAGGGGACAAAAAACAGCTGTATTTCTTATTATAAATCACAATATCACAAATGCCATTCAAAGAAAATAAATTAAAATATACTAGGATGTTTTTCTTCTAAGCAAAAATCCTTTAGCAACTGTGTTACAAAGTGGAATCTTGTGCCAGATATGTTTCCATTTTTTGCTGTGTTAATTCCATACTTGAACATTTTTTCTGTTATCACCAAATAAATAAATGCAGGAAAGAAGGAATATATAGAAGGACTATATATATATACAAACATATATTTTTTTTTCATATTTTAAAAGTCAACATATGCATTCCATTGAATGTAATATAAATCCGTCATTTGGATTTTACTTTGAACAAAGATTTATTATGTGTTTATAAAATAGGAGACACTGGAAAAAATTCTTATTTTATTCTAAAATTAGTGACATAAACTTAAAAACATAGATGTTTACTATAACTGCAAACAAAATATGTCCTCATTATGCAAAAGTAAGTTAAGTGTGTCTTGATTTAGAAAGGGAAACAAACATGCGTAATTAAGCTAAAGTGCTTTTGAATAAGAACAGTCTTCCTTTTCATATCAGAAATAGACTCTTAGATTATTCCAGAGATCAGATTATTTGTTTTTATTTTCTTACATTTAATTTCGTTGTTGGTGTTGTCCTTTGACACCTGTTCACTGAAATGCAAAATAACTATCATTTATGAAGCTCCCATAGTCAAGATGAAATGTAGTCATTTTGCTTTTCATTAGAAATTTCCATAAAAGTCTCTCTTAAGGCAATGAATAAATATGATTTCTTGATGTGATACTGTCAACTTAGGTTCAGAATTTGTTATTTTTAACATATTTTAATAGTTTTTTTACCACAGTGTTTATTTTCTAAATAAACTATTTTTATGAGTTGCCATTAAAACAGTAATAATCATCCTAAATAGAGTAAAAATTTATAAAGTTTGAGAGACATTAACTGTGTAGAGTGTAGGGGAGGAAAATTTTTTTCTTCTTCCCTTCTAGGTTTTTTGGCTGACCTAATAATTAAATTGACATAAAAAAGATCAACAGGAAAGAAACAAATTTAATTCTGTAGGAATAGGAGCTCATAAAATAGGAGACTCAAAGAAGTGACCAAAGCAGGCAGCTTTTATACCTTTCAGACAAGGAAACAATAAATTTGTAAAGAACTGACAAAACAAAGGGGTTTGGGCATGGGATAGCAGATTAGTGAAGAAGTAACAAGGTTTGTTCATTCAGCTTTCTTGGCCCTGAATTCCCTATCTCTGTCCATAAGGAGGATGTCGTTTATCCTCCTGGGATAGGAAGGGTAACTTCACATGGGAGATTTATTTCCTGCTTTCAGGCGGACAAAGAAGGGTCAGAGTGTCTTCTTTTACCTGCTGTTACCTAAGTAACTTTAATTCAAAATGATCAATATGTCAAAATGGCATATTTTGGGGTGGCATATTTTGCTCCCCTTCAAGAAAGAAGACGGCATTTAGTGATTTTAGTAGCACAATAATTTAGTCAAGCTGTCAGCCTCCATCTTTCACAAAGTGGTTCCAGATTGACCACAGTAAAAGAAACCAACAGCATGGACCTGTGTGCCTCCTCCCAAAATCACACTTTGTGGCATCAAAAACTGCCCCTTTTCCCCATTCTTTACTATTTATTTGGCAAAGGAACACTATTATCTTTGCATGTTTTGTCTCATTGCTTCTACATATTTAAGGCCATACTGAAATAGATAATTGCACATTATCTCAGTTCTTCTGGGAAAATTTTAATGAATTTTTAATAATTCTTCAGGTTTTATAGGCATATTACGGAAGAAACTAGACTGCTATTTAATTAAAATATAAAAAAAATTGTTAAGGATTACATATACAATAAACAAATAAAACTGTTTACATAAAATTCCTTACTAACTGCTCGAACAAAATTAATTAAATAACATCTTTATCTTTGATGTCTTCCCATCCAACTTTTGCCCAATCTTTCTCTTTCTAACCACAGTCTTTCTAACTTGGTATTTTCTCTCAGTCTACCTGTCCTGGCCTTGCTTCTCTTTATCCTGTGCTTTGTTATTTCTATTTCAAAGCACCTACCTTTCTCCCTAATCCAACTCTCTTTAATCCTTGGTAAAGTAGCGAAGTGTAAACCCTCTCTCAATGTTACAACTGGGTTCTTGTTTTTATATATACTGTGATCAACTTTTGCTGTGGAAAGTCACATAATTATGCAAACTTATGCCAATAAAATACTTGATCCCCCACTTCAACTGTACTTCGGTCTCATACAGCATTCCATTGTTATTGTTTTTCTTTTTTTTTTTTTTTTTCAGCTTTGATCATCTCATGACTGCAATACATTTTCCCAATCCTTATCAGGTTAAGGAAGTTTCCTACTCAACTACTATAACTCTTACTCCCAAGAAATAACATTGTTCCTTTGAATATGTTCCATTTAGAAAATTAAATGCATCTGATGTACAATGTAACTATTTGTATTTCTACACCCAACTTTATGTCTTCTCAAGCATCTCTGGATGAGTTTTATTTATACATGTATCCTTCATTCTATTGAGAGAGAACAAAATATGCCATCCCAAAACATATCACTTTGGCATATTAATAATTTTGAATAAAATTACTTAAGAAATAGCCAATGCAAAAAGGATATTATGACCGTTCCCTGTCCCTCTGAAAGCAGGAAATAAATCTCCCACATGAAAGGTACCCCGCACCCACTGCACCTGGAGAGTAGAAGGCTTTCGTATCACCAGAGATAGGGAATCCAGGGCCAGAAAGCTATATAAACAAACCTGGTTACTTCCTCACTCATTTACTACCCCGATCCCAAGCCCCTTTGTCTTGTTAATTCTTGAAAACTTTATTATTTTGTTGTCTAAAAGATATAAAAGCTGCCTGATTTGGTCACATCTTTGAGTCTCCCATTTTATGAGCTCCCATTCATACAAAATTGTTTTTTCTCCTGTTGATCTCTCTTATGTCAATTTACTTATTAGGTCAGCCAAAGAACTTAGAAAGGAAGAAGGAAAGAGTATTCCTCCCCAGTACTATCTTTTCTGTTACAGATTCCTATTCTATCAATTATCCCCTTTCTCTCATGGATTCGTTTTTAATATTTATTTATTTATTTATTTATTTATTTTGGCTGTGCCAGGTCTTAGTTGCCACATGTGGACTCTTAATTGCGGCATGTGAACTCTTAGTTGCGGCATGCATGTGGGATCTAGTTCCCCAACCAGGGATCAAACCCCAGCCCCCTGCATTGGGAGTGTGGAGCCTTACCCACTGGACCACCAGGGAAGTCCCATCTCATGGATTTTTAAACCTTTTTTTATGTTTTCCTGTTTCTTTTCCTAATGCCTACAGGTAACCAACCTCAAGTCTTTCTATATCAGAAATAAGCAGCAAAAATACAATACAAAACAAAATTAAGATACTTCCTCCTTATTTTCTATGGCTACTGTAACATCCTCATTCAAATAATTTCCCCTATCCTTTTCTAATGTATCTTGCCACCATCACTCTGTTCTACTACTATCGAACTCACTGACAAATCCAATGATTCTCCTTAAAATCCAAACTACTACATGTGACTGTGTTGTGAAGTGTCTTTTTGCTTGTTTGTTTGTTTTTATCCTAACAGTTTTCATTCATTTGGCTTCCTTGACCTAACAGAGTAACACTGTCTCTACTTCTCCTCAGATTCTCTGACTATTCTTTCTTCACTCCATGACCTCCACCAATGCCTTAAACATCTGCTGACCTCCTGGATTAATTTTTCTTTCCCTCTGCTCTTCTAGTGTTAGGCAATCTCTCTGCTTGATCTCAACCACTTGCATGCCTTAAGAAATGCTGAAGAGACATTTTCCATTGTAAATCTGATAAACAAGTTCTAAATCTGAATCAAAGCTTGTGTCAACTATTTCACATTGTAAAAGAAGTTGCAATGCTTTGGGGCCAAGACACCCATTTAAGAATGAAGAGGTTAATCGTGGTAGGCAGGATTCTAAGCTGGTCTCTAAGATACCTTTCTTCTGGTATCAGCACCCTGTATAATCCCACTGAGTTTGGGTGGAACCTGTAACTATGAGATATAATTTACATAATTATGTTATATGGGAAAAGGGTGATTATTCTGGGTGGGTCTACCTAATCAGGTGAGCCCTTGAAAAGTGGCATGTTTTCTCTAGTGGATCACAGAGAAAAAGTCAGATAAGCTACTCCTACTGCCCTGAAGAATGCAATAGCTATGTTGTAAAGTGCCTATAGAAGCACAGGGCAAGGAACTACAAGTGCATCCTAGGAGCAGTTCTTGGCTGCAAACTGGGAAGGAATTGGGATCCTCAGTCACATAACTGCAAGAAACTGAAGTCCTGCAACCACCGGAATGAGCTTGGAATGAGAGCACAGCTTGATCAGTGTCCTGACTGCAACCTGTAAGACCTGAGGAGAGGCTCCAGCTAAGCCATGCCCAGACTCCTGACTCCTGACAACTGTGGGTTAATAAGAATGTGTTTATCCAAGCTCCTACACTGTGGTAATTTGTTACAAAGCAATAAGAAAATGAACACACCAATGAAATTGCTCTGCTATCCTGTTCCATTCAACCAGAATGTGTCTCCCCTAGGGAAGTCTGTCCAGTAGAATTTTCTGTGACGATGGAAATGTTCTATATGTGAGCTGTCCAATATAGTAGCCACCAGCCACTCATGGCTACTGAGCATATGAAATGTAGCTAGCAATAGTAAGAAGCTTGAGTGTTTAATTTTATTTAATTTTAATTAATTTAAATGTAAACAGCCACATATGACTAGTGGCTATTGGACAGAAGAGTTAAGGCATGGTACTATTGTATTTTCCTTTTCCCATATGGTGAAAATGCACATTTTTTTCCCATCACTATTAATATCAAAGAAAGGAGCTCTGTTCTCAGAAATTTGGCATCTCAAAAAACACACAGATATCAGCGATGAGAGCAGGAAAGGAAGGTGGACATCCCATAACCACTTCTTACAGAACAGCTCAGCTGATCTTACTTTGCTGCCCATTTGAGTAGAGAAAGTAAACAACATAAGAAACATGATGTAATGATGGACAAGGGGTGCACCAGTAAAGTACACACGTTCCTACATTTTGGCCCACTAAGGAGTTCACCATGGGAAGGGAACTGTAATTTAGGTGTATTATTGAAACCCCACACAACAACAGGATTGGTCAGCAAAGATATTCAAGAACATGAGACTGCAGTGTGTACCCCCAGTGCATGCATCACCCATCAGGAACGCCATGGTTTTGTTCTGGATTGGATAATGGCATTCAGAGTGAACTGTTCTGGGATTAGTATCAAATTTGTTTTAACTATGAGACACAGCATACAGAGCACAGCGAACGTTGAAATTGGTAGTAGAAAAGTAGGCATTCGTGTTAGCCTGAAGAAGGGGGTGTTTGCTCTTTTGCGATCTAGACAGTGTTGTTGCATTTATCTGCTCTCAGCCATGACTGCAGAGGGGCTTGCCCTTACCTCACTCTATCACAGTCACAGAATGACCTTGTCTGATACTGGTGTTTGCTGAAATGCTTCTGTTCCCTAGAACACTGTGACCTAGCTGTTACCTCAAGGTCAACTCTCAGCTGACAATTGAGTGGCTACTTCTTTTCTTTGTCAAAGGCAATAATTAGATAAAAATAAAATCATTTTGCATTTGTATATCACTGATTTCAGATGGGCCAATAAATGGACAATGTTCTAATAATATACATTTTAAATTTCTGGACAGGCCACTCACCCAGACTTCTGACTCACGCACACAGCTGAGTTCTTCAAATCTTCAGTTACATGTTACACTGCACTTTCAAACCAGCATGTCCAAAAATGTTCTCAAGATCTACGCCTAAAACCAGTTTCTTTATCTGAATTAGCTGTCTCTGCCATAGGTACCCAATTCATGTTAAGCAAGAATCCCATGCTATATTCATTACAAAACATCCCTCAGCCAATCAAATCACTCACCAAGTTCAATGAACTTCACATCCTATGGACTTTGGAATCTATCATACCTCTTTAGAACTACTCTTTATTCCATGTTTATAAATAAGAAGAACTAATATTGTCAAAATATCAGTTATTCCCAATTTTATCTATAGATTCAATGCAATCCCAAACAAAATTCAAGGAAATTACTGTGTGGATATTGACAAACTATTTTAAAAGTTATATCTAGGAGCAAACGACCAAAAATATACAACACAATACTGCAAGAGAGCAAAGTTAGAGGACTGACACTACCCTACTTGAAGACTTACTGAAAAGCTACAGTCATCAAACCTACAGTCAACAAGGTGAACGTATTGGCGAAAGAATAGACATATAGTTCACTGGAACAGAACAGACAGCCTACCAATAGATTCACATAAAAATAGTCAACTGATCTTTGACAAAGGAGCAAAGGCAATACAATTGAGCAAAGGTAGTTTTTTCAATAAATTGTGCTAAAACAACTGGACATCCATGTGCAAAAAAAAAAGAATCTAGACCCAGACATCACACCTTTCAATTAACTAAAAATGTATAGATGCCTAAATATAAAATGCAAACATTTGCTGACAGCCTTGGCAGAGCTATTTTAGAATCCGCAGCCATACAGATCACTACCACCCAATCTTCAGGCCCTCTGCTCTTCAACTCTAGGTCAGTCTTTCATCATGGTCTGAAGACTTTCCCATCTTTCTCTGGATCTCTCCCCATTTCTCCAACACAAGCATTTCTCTTGGAAGGGGAAGAAAAAAAAAAGTCCTTGCACATTTGGTCCCTTCTTGGTGTCTGCTTTGCCAAGAATCTGGACTAAAACTAGGGATGTAAATATCATCTTTATAGGTTTGTCCTTCACATTATAATGAGATAATATATAGACTGATTAACACAGTGCCTAGCATGTACAGGACACACTCAAATGTAGGCATTAATAACCACTGCAGTTGTAGTAACAGTAATTTTAACACTGACTTGGCTGAAGTCTATTTCTAGGACATGCCAACAAACTCTAGTCTTCTCCCTTTTGTTTTACTTTGCTCAGTAATCCTCCACAGTAGCTTCCAGAGTGATCTGTCTGAATAGCCAATTTACTCAGTGGTTTAGAATCCTTCAGTAATTTTCATAGTTTCTACACTGTATGAAATTACGACAGTGGATTTGGATTTTTGCCTGATATTTGACATCAGAATAAAAAAACAAGCTCTATCAGTCCATAGTCTATACAGGCCATGATTGTTAAGGTGTCATAAAAGACATCTTGGTCCTGCATCCTGCAATTCTCTGATCACCCTTAAGCAGCACCAAACTGCTGGCTCTTCTTACCACATGCTTCTCCTAGACTCTGTAACTTTATGTAAGGTATGTTCTCTTGTCAAATAAGTCCTACTCAGCCTCTCAAGGCCACATCTCCATGAGTAAGCTTTTCTGGATGGCCAGTGCCCACCTTTCAGAACAAACCATACCAATGACATGTCCAGCACTGTATTCAGTGCTTTTACTGTTTCCTTTTCGGTTATATACCCAACTGGGTTTTTGTTGTTGTTTTTTTTTCTTTTTTAGTAAATATCAAATCTTTGAGGTTAGATATTTACTGTATTCATCATGTACATTTGCATCTTCCTTGCCTGCCAGGGAGTCTTGGCATAGAGTGTGTGAGCTTAATACATCTTTCTTAAAGAAGGAACTAATGAATAAATCTAAATTTAATGTTTTTTCTGGTGTGATGCGTAGAAGTTTCAGAATCCTTTGCCTTTTGCTTAAATGCCTATCTTAACTAGAAAGGTACCTATTTTACATTTACACAATTTTATAGAAATAGAAATTGTAAATGGGTTTTAGTATATCAAAGCATATATTATAAAATTCCTGTTTGAGATGAAACAAAATCAGAACACACCTCTCTCTTTTGAAAAACCTCCTATTTTCCCAGTGAATAGTATTTCTAAGTAATGTAATGTCATGGCATCTTTTGGGAATTTCAAAATTCTCATTTTAGGGCTTCCCTGGTGGCACAGTGGTTGAGAATCTGCCTGCCAATGCAGGGTACACGGGTTCGAGCCCTGGTCTGGGAAGAGCCCACATGCCGCAGAGCAACTAGGCCCGTGAGCCACAACTACTGAGCCTGCGCGTCTGGAGCTTGTGCTCCACAACAAGAGAGGCTGCGACAGTAAGAGGCCCGCACACCGCGATGAAGAGTGGCCCCTGCTCGCCGCAACTAGAGAAAGCCCACGCACAGAAACGAAGACCCAACACAGCCAAAAATAAATAAATAAATAATTTTAAAAAAAATTCTCATTTTATGCTTGATTGAACTCATCTCTTCCTGTATGAATTTCTACCTTCAAGTTTAATTTTCTTTGCATGAGCATGAATATGTAACAAAGTACCACCAGAAGAAGCTTTATTTTTATAATGGCATTTTTCTTTTGGGATGAGGGTTTTTGTACCATTGCTGACCAAAGTTCACAGGATAGTATGTGTCTATTAAAACAAATTCTTCTCATAATGAAGATGAGTTGGTTCACAACAGGTTTTCTTAGTGTTAATAGAAGTTACTGATCATCAAATATAACTATTTTTAATTCACACAAATATTTACTTCATAGTTAACATTTTCATAGAAACATTCTTAGGAAGAGTTACCAAATGACATTAAAAAAAAAAACAACTAAATATGGATTCTGGTAAAGTAAGAGAATCTATCTATACCCTGTGACATCTAATTATATCCAGGAAATGTGAAGATTATTAGGGGTCCTAATTAAAGTTCTTAATAAAATGGCATCACTAGAGCACTAAAAGAAATAATATTCTACAAAGTATAAATATCAGAATGAATATAATGCCAATAACAATTGTTATAAAATATTATTTGTGAATATGACTTATTTTCTAAGTATATAGCACTGCAATGTTCTATCTTTGTCTATCATTACTTGATTTTCTATGAATGATGTATTTGTACCAATACATTGGTATACATACTGTATTCAGTTTATGTTCTAATTAAATGAACTTAGTTTAGAAGATATTATAGAGGGAGAGAATGGCAGTCTGGATCATATACTAGAAGAAAAATAGTTCATCCCTAAAGATCAAAATTTTATCCTGTGTTTATTATTTCAAAAGCAACAGGGCAAACTACCTATGACCGCACAAATTATTTTTTGAGAAAAAAGTGAGTTTATTCAAATTGCTGAAAATTATGATGCTCTTCTTGTTTTTAATTCTTTAATTGAAGTATAATTGAAGTATAATTCCTATCCTGGAAAATGTTCAATGTGCACTTGAAAAGAATGTCTCTTCTGCTGTGTTTGGATGGAATGTTCATATATATCTATTAAATCCACTGGTATAATATCCCAATTGTTCTTTATTGACTTTCTGTCTGGATGTTCTATCCATTGATGTAAGTGGGGTGTTAAAGTCTCCTAGTAGTATCTTATCACTGTCAATTTCTCCGTTTCTCAATACATACTTAGGCACTCCTATGTTGAGTACACAAATATTTACAAATGTTATATTTTCTTCTTGGAATGACCCCTTTATCATTATGTAAATCATTTCTTTGTCTTTTGTTATAGTCTTTGTTTTAAAGGATATTTTGTTTGATATGAGTATGACTAGCCCAGCTTTCTTTTTGTTTCCACTTGAATGGAGTATCTTTTTTCATCCCTACACTTTCAGTTTGTGTGTGTCTTTAGATCTGAATTGAGTCTCATAGGCAGCATATAGATGGACCTCATATTTTTATCCATCTAGCCACTCTGTCTTTTGAGTGGAGCATTTAATCCATTTACACTTAAAGTAATTACTGACAAGTATATACTTATTTCTATTTTGTTAATTGTTTTCTCATTTTTTTTTTTTTTTTAGTTCTGTGTTCCTGTCTTCCTCTAGTCTATTGCCTCTTGGTTTGATTATTTTCTTTAGTGTCATGTTTGGGCTGCTTTCTCTTTATTTTTTGTGTATTTATTATAGGTTTTTGGTTTGTGGTTACCATGATAGTCATATATATCGAGCAATATATTTATAGCAGTTTATTTTAAGCTGACAGTTGCTTAAGTTTGATTGCATTTTTAAAGCACTACATTTTTACTCTTCCCTCAATTATGATTAATTTCTTATCTGTGTCTTCATGAGATGAGCAAAAATATTTTTGCTAAATGGATCTATCTATGCATAGCTTATATATTCCCTGAGCCCAAAATGACCTTGAATAATAAGACTGAAAATTTGACTGTTCTGACTCTAAAATTACACCATCACTTCTATCATTTACAAAGGCCAGAATTCATTGCTTTTTCTGAAATATACATTACATTCTTGAAACAAAATGTTGCTCATCTAATGGAGATTTTGAATGAATAAGAATGTTCTATTTAGGACAATCATTTTTACATGTTATATTATCAAATGAAATTATAAGTTCCTATAGAAAAGTAATGAAATATATATACATACACATATAGAAGATTTCTGCAGCCTTAGCCAAGATCTGTCTAAAAACAAACTAAACAAACTAACAGAAAACCTTCAATTTACATTATTTAAATTTACATTTAAATTCCAAAAAAATGCTGAAACCCTATGGCATTGTATTTTTAAAATAAAATATACATAGCATACATAGTATTGTGTTCTAAATCAAAAGATAACATTGAAACAATTTATACATTTAAATAGATTATTTATTATAAAATTAGGAGTGATTCTTTCCTGAATCTTAGAAAGGATCCTAGCACCCCTTTTGTAGCACATATATGATCTCACTGAACACTTCCACAAAAATATATGAAATTTATATATATTCTACATGCTAGATTAAATAGCAAAAGATCATTCCCAACACAATTTGGCTCAACCAAACTCTCAGAATACATGACAAAATCTGGTTAGAACCGATTAGGCCCAAGTTGGTGGAAGATTTGACTTCCAGTAGACCTTGAGCCTCATTATCTGCTCACTATAGCACATTAGTTAAATGACACACCCACGGACACCAGGACAGTTCCAAGGTGGACCATAAAAGGCCAAAAAGTGGGAGGTGGCCCAACCCCTGGAAATCTCTGCCCCTTCTCCAAAATAGTTGGAATAATCCTCCCACTCATTAGCCTATGAAATTATCCAGCCCATAAAAACTGACCACCCCATATTTTGGGGCTGCTTTCAGTTTCAGAGATGGTTGACCACATGCCCTGGGACTGCTCTCACCTTCTGAGATGGACACATTCCGCCTATGGAATGTGTATCTCTCTCAATAAACCTGCTTTCACTTTATTAAAAAAAAAAAAAAACTCAATATATCAGTTTATGTTCCTATAGGAAGGAATATATTTTGAAAGCTTATAATCATAAAATCATCATTTAAAACCATTAAATCATACAGAATTTTCCTTTATCTGTTCAACATTGTTATTGCCAAACTAAACTTTAAAAAAATTGTTGAATATAGGCTCTTGATACGTGTTGATGGTCAATAAATTTGTCATATTGTTTTTTGTGCTGCACATCATGAATGTTTGACCTAAGATATATGATAATGTTTTTCTTTCAAAACTTGTTCCAGATAATGCTACTGTTATAGAGAGCCAATGATTATATATTTGAATCTTAAAAAGTACAGCAAACATATTTTTCTATTTGAGAATTCAAATATCCAAAATACTATTTGTATATTACTAACCTACAAAAAAAAGAATTTCTTGGTTTTCTTTCCAACATGTGTTGTACCCAAAATTTAATTTTTCGTGCAAAATTTCTAAAACAGAAAAAGCATTGTTTGTAGTTTAGAGTGTTTTTTGACAGCTTTTACTTGGTTATTATTTATTTTTTCTCTTAAACTGCAAACAATTTTTGCACATAATAATCAAACATTGTTAACCATAAAATTTCTAATATAATGCATTATTTTTCTCTTAATGTCTTTTCAACTATACAAATCTCTGATGTGTACAAAGAGTAGAGATTTCAAATAAGCAATTCTATGAGAGTCTATTTTAAATGTCTGGCATAACGTAACACTCAGGTAAATATTGAACAGTAAGCTTATGGACTTTTGATTAAACCCATGATCAAAGTTATTTTGTAAGCATAAAATGTGTGTGTGTGTGTGTGTGTGTGTGTGTGTGTGATTACTCTCAACTTCTTAATGCTGCTCTCAAGTCCTTGCCATGTGGCCCCCTCCATCTCAGCAATGGAAAATGTCCTCATGTTGAAGCCCTCTTACACTTAAAATCTCTGACTTCCTTTCTTGTAACTAGCAGGAGAAAATCCTCTGCTTTTAAAACAGCTCATGCAAATTAGGTTAAACCAGCCCAGATTATCTTCTGAAGTCAACTGTGGCATATAACATAATCTAATCACAGGGATAATATGCCATCATACAGACTCACCATCCTGGGAATTAAAAAGGGGGTGTGGAGTCTTGGGGGATATCATAGAATTCTGCCTACCACAGTGCAGAAATGATTTTACTAACATAATCCTTACATGTAATAGAATCTCAACCTAATTGAGAGATGCCTGTCCACACATTCTTGATGGCACTGAACAAAGCACCAAAAACAGTGACCTAACTCAGCATCCTAACTCAGCATCCCACATGGGCCTCAACATTCACCACTCAGCCCAGAAAGCAACAAAGGCCTAAAGGCAAGACCATTTGAAATCCATCATATAGGCATTCTACCTTCTGGGTACTAATCTAATCTCTTTCTTAGATAACATGATAAACGGCAAAAGCTAACAGAAGCAATGGTTTTCTGAACATACACAAGTAACCCTAGGTTCACTGAAAGTATTAGGATAAAAGAAACCTGAGAAAATATAGGTGCTCATGTCCTAATGACCTAAAGAGAAAAATAAAAGTGGCACTGATTTATATTCAGTCTGGGGGGAGGGGCACTAAGACATCCACAGCACATGTCTAACCACGGCTACCACATAGAACTTTCACATAATGTGGGATGGAGAAGCTAGCATGAGAGAGCACCCATCTCTTTCTAAATACTTGAGTTAAAGGGTAGATTAGAAAAAATAATTGGAAGATTCTAATACTAAAAAAACAAATTTTCTTCAGAAAACATTGTAACATAGGGCTTATAGCTATAATTCCCGTAAAATTACATTTCAGACCAATGTTTTTCTTTCTGACTTTAACCCAATTTTATATTGCTGGGCACCTTTTTGAAGTGGAGGTATGGTATACACCCTGCAGACTAATGTTGCTTAAAGCCAATATTAAAAATTCTCTCTGTATACAAATTATTGCTGATTTTTATCTAACCTTATGTTAAGTCCTATTATACCTTAAATAAGTGTTTATCATTTTCACACTCAATCCTTATTGCACAAGTGCCCAGGTTGCTAAAAGTGTTGCCTTTGGTCATTTAGAATATACAATAATATTTAGGCTTCTCTTGAAAAACAAAAGCATGCTACGCCATTTTCATCCATCAAGGTATTTAGTGGTGTGAGAATAAGAATTGCAAATTCATGGTTAAGCCTGATTAAAACAATTATTTTCATACATTGGAACTTAGAAACAAAATCAACTTTTGTAACATCTCAGACTCTCCAAATTTGGTTGTCATTTTTCTGCAGTGCGGCATGTGGGCTAAGCTTTCATCTGATTTATTGTACATCGGGTCCAATAGACAATATACTGATATCTCTTGTCTAATTCTATCAAACTAAACATTGCTCTGCACAGAATCTGCACATAAGAATATTTTATTACAGTGACTAACTGAAATCTCTGTCAATAGAATCAGAAGTGACACCTGGTATGTGTTGGTGGCATCAATTATAGTACTTTGCAGAAATCTGTTCTAGTAGTTTAGAGAAAAAAATTGTTAAATGACATGCGAGAAAATATTTCACCAATTTCCTAATTATTTAAATTGCAATCTCTGAAGCTAGATTTCAAACAGCATAATCGTCAGATGTTTTATGCATGGCTATTGAGTGGTACGAGATACACTGGAATAGCTAATCATAAAAGTTAAAGATATTTTATAGCAGAGTCAGTACACATTAAGATATATAAAATCACAAAATATTATATTTATGTGTTGCAAAAGCACCTCAATAAATTATCACAATTGTTTATGAGAAACAAAAAGACCTCTAAAGAGTGTCTATTGCTGACAGGTAAGTAATAGCTGAATTTTGTTAAATCAGAAGAGATAAAAAGTAAAATAATATATAAAAATATTTAAAAAGCAACAAAGGGAAGAGTTCATTTGCTTGTTGATGCTTTTTGTCTCTGGTATATTCCTCAACAAAATCAGGAGTTGCCTCAAAATTTAAAAAATGATGTAAAAAAAGTATGAACCCTAGGTCAAGTCTAATATTTTTTAGAAAGTTAAGAGATATGATAACAGACAAAATTATATATTTGTGTCAGGAAAAGAAAAGATAAATGTGAAATACCCATAAGATGATTATTTCTCTGCCTCTAGCTACCTTAAAATTTGCTCAACAGAATTAGAATCTAACACTTAAATAATGTCAAATAATTTAAGTATAAATGTTTGAAAAACACAGTTTAAAATTTTGCAAGTCAATAGACTTAAGGTGTTAGGCATTCTTAAATGTTAACTATGAGTTATATTTATATTAGTATAACTATACTGAGAAATCTTATTAGGCTAAATTTCTAAAGTATAAAAGATAATGCAGTTCTTTTAGTTCTAAATTTTCATTGCAATATGTTTAAAATTATTTGAACTTTTTTTTTTTTTTTTTTTTGCGGTACACGGGCCTCTCACTGTTGTGGCCTCTCCTGTTGCAGAGCACAGGCTCCAGACGTGCAGGCTCAGCGGCCATGGCTCACGGGCCTAGTCGCTCCGTGGTATGTGGGATCTTCCTGGACTGGGGCACGAACCCGCGTCCCCTGCATCGGCAGGCAGACTCTCAACCATTGCGCCACCAGGGAAGCCCTATTTGAACTTTTGAAATGGAATTTACTAAATGGCTCCTTAATCTAGTCAAAGTAATGCTCAGTAAATATTGTTTTTCAATTGCCTAACTTTAGAGTATCTGTTCTACTGCAAATATAAGATAGCATAGGAATAACATTAACTTTTTAGCTATCCCAGTTCTCCAAGGAGGAGAGGCTAATTCATGTCAGAGCTGTAAATTCTAGAATAAAAGTTGCTTTTAAAAATTTCATCCTCATGTGTTTAGTTTCAAAGAGTATTCTGACATGCAGAATGCTCCTAGCTGGAAAAAAGAAGTTTGCAGAAGTTTCTGCCTTGATGTAACTTACACCAATTATATTTTAGAAGCTGCACAGCATCCTGATTTTTGAATGTGTATTTGAAACGACAACAGCCTAGAAATGCACTTCCTAAAAGATCCATAGATTTTTAAATGACACTAAATTTTCTGTCAGCCAATACTGATGACCCATGGTTAACTGAGAGTGTAAATTTAAAGTTGTTCATAAAATGGTAAGAATTTAATATGAAATCAATAACCTACATTGCACCCTTGATTACAAACTTCCTGACTTTTTTGTTCATCTCTCTTCATAAAAGGGAAACTTTACTCACAGTGCACTTCCACCTCAATCAGAGTGAAGAGAACAAATATCACCTTATAAATACACATTATTAATGAGGTCCCAAGAGTCTGGCAAATATTACACCACAATTCTGACACCTCCAATTCCCTATTTAAAGCGAGAGTCTGAAAATGTTTGTCTATATTTTCTTAAATTATTTTAAAACTGAAATAAGTATACATATATCATTCCTGCTTTACATTCTATGTAAAATTTTGATGACTTAGAATGTACAGTGAGTACCTCTAATTGACAAAACCTCATGAAAAGAAGGCCACTTTACAAAATAATAACATGAATGATTCTTACTACAGATTTGAAGAGGAAGAAATTGTGGCATAAAACCAGACTCATCTTCACCCCTAGAATTAAGTGGTTTTACAATGTAATAATATTCAGCTCTGGACTTGCTTTTAAAAGGTATTATCGCAGGAAAGAATTACGTTTTGTACCAGCAGTGACATTGGATATAACAATTAGGTCCCTACTGCAAACACATGGTACAATACATGGGCATCTAATTGCATTTGAAGATCTCATCAGATCATGAATTAAGAGTTCTTTAAGCAGGAGACCTCAAGTCATTTTTCAGCAAACATTTGTTGTATGTTACCTTTGTGCCAGGCTCTTTTCTAAGCACTTGATTCACTAGTTCATATTAATGAACAACACAAAGACTTCTGCCTTGATGTTACTTACACCAAGTAAGACAGAGTGGAAGACAAAAAGAAATGCTACACACACACACATTCTCATATATCAATACAGTCTATGGAAGGAAACTGTCCAGAAAAATTACAAACTTACAAACGAGAAAGACTATATATATATATATATATATATATATATACACACACACAAAGACATCAATATTTTGCTTAAATAAGAGATTAGAATTAATATAAAATGAGAATAAATTACTGTATATTAAAGTGCTTTTATACCCCAATCTTAGTGTTATGATTAAGTCATTATTTGGAAGTGAGTGTTCAGTGATGGAAGAGTACATGAGATTTTTCACTTTACGGATAAACAATTTTGAGAGGAGGATAAAAAGAAATTAGGTCATTTTTGGATGTGTAAAGGCAAAATTAACAGGTTAGAGTATATTCAACGAATAGGAATAATTATTTTGGAATACAGTCCATATACACAGTGGGAGCTCAGATTGGAAAGGTGTGCTAGATTAATGCTTTATTTAATTGAATTTGGAAAAAAAAATACAGAACTAAAATTCAATAGGTGTAAATATAAAATCTTATTTACTGAAAACTTATATAAGCCATCTATTTATTCACTAAACAAATATTTATTGAGTGCCTACCACATGTCAGAATCTGGGATAAGTATACAATGTAGGTGATGTAGATATCCTATCAGATTCATGGTACACATATAACTTAGACATTGTAACCCTTATTTTATAAAGAAAAAGGAGAGCTAATATACACACTGGACTTGATACAAGATACAAGACAGCTCAGGACTGTATATGGATAAGCATGGACTTGGATACCAGCAGGTAGATGTCACAGTCCTTGCCTGTAAACATCCTGTGTATCATCTTCAAGTGTGACCTCCTTACCAAAAACTGGTAACATCCCTGTGTATTTAGATTAAAAGGAGTATTTCTTCATCTTAATTTAAATTATCTTTCTCCCTTGATATCTATTCTATCATTTCTTGGGCCTCTCTGACTTGTATATCATTTGCCTTTTTTCTGGCTGCAGAAGCATTTTGCCAGCTGCACTGGGTAATAGTTGTTGCTTTTTTTTTCCTGTCTTTTACTCAGTGTCTGTTTATTATGATAAAAAGGACATATTAATCTTATTTTGGTAAAAAGAGGTCCTCTTTCCTGAGGCTTCCCCTTTTGAATTATTTAATATGCTCAACTCTGCACTATCGATTTCAATCTGAACTGAATATTAAGCAGTTTTGTCATCCACTTTCTGTGGGAAGAGTACTGTTCACCTTCCAATATTCCTGCCTCAGTGCTGTCTTCCAACACGACCCTTCAAGGTGTTTCTCTGGCTGCTGAAATCAGAATTTATAACATTCTGCTTGTGACTTCCTGCAGCTGTTCTCTCTGCTCTGTTTCTGTGTTGGCTATATAGGCCTGGATATGGTAAGTAAAAAGATACTTTTATTCAGATCAATTTTCCTGAAGAATGTTTCCATATATTTACTCATCGTTTGTAGCTTACACAAGCACAACTTATATAAAACATTGGCACTGATTTTAGGATCATAAGAAATTATTCGACATTGAGTAATAAAAACAAGTTGTTTATAAACAGCAGCAGGACGTTATACATCCCTTCCTTTAAATAGTAAAATAGTGCCAGCTTTCAAAATTCAAGTAAAGTATACAGAAAACATAAGTCATCAAAGAAGTCATCATTATGTTTCAAGCTTTCTGTTTTACCAATTTAAAGAAATCTAAAATTGAGAAAATGTACTTTATTTATATCCCCCCCATTTTTTTTCATAGGCTTAGAACAAAAATATCTTAGCCTTCAAGGAATTATAAGGAATTTGATATTTTCAAAATGTTAAATTGAGGAAGTAGTTCTATCCATTTTGAACAAGATTATACAATATTCACTCCACTTTAACTTCATTCTAGTATACAATAAGATGATTCACCTATGATTTGAAATCTTACATAATGAAAATACTGCTTCCAAAAAGCAGCACTCTGCTAGACGTAAAACAAAGTCAAACAGGGAGGTAAGGCCTCTTTGAAACCTGCTCTCAATTGGCATTATCGAATTAAAGAATTTCCAGATGAAGGAAAAGAGCACAGCCTAAAACTCTAATAATATCATTCTTCATAACAGCAAATCATTTGCCTTTTCAAATCACAAAAATACAATTAATCATGTTAGACACCAAGAAAGCAAATCTGAGGCTGTTTTTCATGATTTATCTTTGTGTGAAAAAAGGTAATGGTTGTGCATTACGCAGTTGATTAATTCAGGCCATAATTTATAATGTATGTTGTGTGCGTGCATACAGAATTTCTTTGGGGGTTGATGGAATTCAGATAAAGGCCCTTAAATATAAGAACGCTATCCTTGTTCAAAAATCATTGGTGTCATTGACACAAACATGATGTAAATTTATGTTAAAAGCCAAAGGTAAATAATCTATTTCATTGACATCTATATTAGGTCAGTTTATATCACTTTAACCCGGTCCATTTGACATACTTTTCTGTCTGGTTGTGGGCACACGGTAACAACTGCATCAAGTTCAGTCACAGCATGGTACCTGAGCCCAGGGCCTAATAATTTTTGTTGTTAATGCACCATAAAGATACTAGATACCTAACGCTTAAGTACCATGAGATTTCCTAAACATAGAGAAAATAACTCAGCAACGTACAATAGGAGTAAAAATTTAATATTCAGAAATTGTTTTTAAAATGTCAGAAATCCTAGTTAGCTGTGTTACCATTAATTCCTCTAAGACTTCTAACCAAATTGGACCGGTTGTTCCTTCTGTGTGCTTGCAAAATACATGGATTTCTGCTATCATAACCTTGAATCACACAGCACCATCTGTCTTTTCTTTTCATTCAGATAACCAAAAACCTTGACTGTCGTGCCATGTTTTTCTTTGCCACAGTTAAGGTCTTAACTTCAATGGTCCTTCTTTAAGATTTCTTCCCTGACTTCCTTGATTAGGATACATCGGCTGTTACTCATTCTAAGCGGAGCCTCATTTTTAAAGTACATACTGCAACAATATTAATTTATTTGTTTATTGTCTATCATTCCATGCTCCACAAGATCAGGATTGCATTTATGTGCCTCACTGCTTTATTCTCATTACCTAGCATGGTGCCTGGAATAGTCAGTGCTCAAAACATTGTCTGTGTCTTTAGTCATTATGCACTCAATAATTGCTAATTGAATGTATCATTAATTTTAAACTTTTTTTGCATGAAACCCTTTATTTCAATAGAGTCATATGTAGGACTACAATTTATATTTACAAAAGCTAAATATATGTGTGTGTGTGTGTATACACACATACACATGTGTGTATTGTGTACATACGTAAAACAAATCACAAGTCAGTAAGGAAAAGACAACTCAAAAGATACCTGAAGAGACATTTCACTAAGAAGATTTTCAAATAGTCAATAAGAACATAAGCATAAAATATATGTTATCAGGGAAAAGCACATAAAAACTACAATGAGGGAATGACTGGCTAAAATAAAATAGAATGACCAAAAATAAAATGCTTTACCATGTTAAATATTTGTGAAAACATGGAGTCACAAGAATTTTCATACAGTGGGGGTAAGAGTATAAAGTTATACAACAATTTTGGACAAATATTTATAAGTTTCTAATTAAACATGTATGTATTTTATGACCCAGTGATTCTACTTTTCTCTGTATATTCGAGGGAGTAAGTGCATATATTAATAAAAAGACTTCTAGGAGATTGTTCTTAGCAGCATTATTAACTATTTGACTATAAAATAGTCAAAAAAAGCAAAGAAGTTTAGTGCCTACTAACAGGCAAACTGATTAACAAAACTGCAGTATAATCACACAATGGAATACCACTCAGCAATTTTAAAAAAGCAAATTCCTACTACACACAAAAATGGATGGATCTCAAAAATATTATGTTGAGTTAAAGATTATAAACAAACAAAAAATATATAAAAAATTATACTTACAAGAAGTTCAAAAACAATCAAAACAACTCTATGTTTTAGAAACCCAAATAATGGTTTCCTCTGTGGTGGGAAGGGGTTTTATAGACTTGGGCTGCACATGAGAGACATATGCATGTTGCTAATATTATACATCTTGGTCTGGCTGATAGTTAGCCTGAAGTACATGTATGTAAAAAAAACACTTGATCCATATAGTTAACATTAACACACTCCTCCAAAAAAAAAGTAATGAGGAAGAACCTATGAAGAGTAAGTTGATGGGATTTCCCCTGCTGGGTATTAAGACTTATGTTAATGACTGAGTTACTGGTGTAAGAAAAGAAAAGAAATAAATTAGTGGAACACTAGAGAGAGGAGAGAAATAAACGCATTCATGAATAAATACTTAACCTATGAAAGTGATGTTTTTTCAGATCACTGAGCAAAGTATGTAATTTTCAACTATGGTGCTGACACGATTGATTTGCTATAGAAAGAAGGAAGAGAAGGAAGGAAGGGAGGGAGGGAGGGAGGAAGGGGGGGAGGGAGGGAGGGGAGGGGAGGAAAAGGGAAGGGAAATGGAAGGGAAAATGGATTCCTCCCTTAGATCTTACACAAAAAAATTTTTTTAATTGACTTTTTAAAGACATTTAACATATAATTTGAATTTTTTCTGTATCTACTATATCTACTGGTTTATTTGAGTGTTCTTCTCACTGTCAATTAATCAATGTATAATTTTTCCCCTAAAATATCACCTTATCTTCCTATTCACATTAATTTTGAAATACTGGGCCTTGATAGTCACCTATAAATTTGTAACTCTTCTCTAACTCTAAAATTATGTAACCACTTTAGTATATACCTTTGTGGTTTATTAGCTTCTTCTCTATAATTTTCTTGATTATACTTATCAAACTTCATCTATTTTTCTGGGTTTTAAAAGAACCAGCCTTTGTTTTATTAACTTTACCATGTACTTGCCTTATAATTATGTATTGCTTTTATCTCTAGTATATTTTCCCTCTACTGTTTTTTATTTCTTTGGATAATTCTTGTTTATTTTCTTTATATGTTACTTCAAAATTGAAATGCTTTTGTTGCTAATACATTCTTTTAACAATGAGTGCTAATTTGGTCTCATATCCAAAGTTTTGACATTATTTCTCTCATTGTCATTCATTTCTCAGTAGTTTATAATTTTTATGTTTTTCTTCTTACATCTAATATTTATAGCTTTAAATTTTTCTATTATTAATAACAGGTTACAGTAATTGACTTTCTTTGTTGATTTTTAAATTTATTGTGCTCTGGTCAGTGACTATGTCCTGAATGATAACTTTTGGAATTTGCTAATATTTCCTGGTTGGCTTACTATGTGGCCATATATGAATATTTTACATTTATATGAAAATATTTATTTCTAACAAAATTTTGTATTGTTTGATTCAATTTCCATATATCCTTACTTTAACTGTTGATTTACTCATTCTTTTATTAAGATGCAGTTTATATTCTAGTGAAGTGATGTTGACAAGTAAATAAATGAATGTATGAATTGTGAGATTATTATAAGTGTGATGGGGAAAAAATAAAACAAGTAAGGTGGAAGGAAAATATGGAGGCAGTGGGCTTGGTGTGTCCAATCTGTCACAGAGCCTTACAGTAATTAGATGCACGAAATGAGAAATGACCCTGGAATCTGATTGCTGTGTGGCAATTTATATAACTGGCAACATGAGATGAATAGATTAGGCCTGATGAATTTTTTAAAAACTTATATGTTTGTGGGAAGGAAGATTTAATATTTAATATTATTATATCTACTTCTTAGATTACTTATTAATAATTAAATATTGTTTTCCTTATAATGTTTTAGACTTGATAATAGTATTCTCATATTAATGTTAATACATTTGCTGCTCTTGGCTAGCATTTGCTTACTATATTGTTTTCAATTACTATTTTACATAACGCATGCATCATGAATATATATTTCTCTTACAAATAATATATTGCCTGAACTCAGTTTTTTTTTTTTTTAATCCACCTTGAATGTCTCTGTCTTTAGTAGGTGAGTCTAGTAACAGACTTTGGTGGGTCCCTCCCCATATTAATTACCCCCTTCATTCTACCCTACAGTACCCAAATATTTTATGCCTGTGATTTGGATGGGGTTGACTCTCACCTCTACCTCTAAAGATGAAATTACATTGGCCTTTGTGATTGACTCAGAAATGGCTCAGAATAAAAATGAGGACAATTAGGAATAATAAGCTATTGGATTAAAACATCATGGTTTACAAAACAGAAATAGACAGACATAGAAAACAAACTTATGATTACCAAGGGGGAGAGCAGGGGGTGGGGGAAGAGATAAATTAGGAGTTTGGAGTTAACATATACATACTACTATATATAAAATAGATAAACAACAAGGACCTGTTGTATAGCACAGGGAACTATAGTCAATATCTTACAGTAACCTATAATGGAAAAGAATCTGAAAAAGATACATACATATATATATATATCTGAATCACTTTGCTTTACACCTGAAACTAGCACAACATTTTATATTTAACTATACTTCAATTTTAAAAAGTGGTTAATAAAAATAGAGCATGGTTTTCCTTTTGTCCGTGAAGAGAAACAGAGATCTTCCTAGGGTTACCTAAAGAGATTATGACTGAGACTGGAACCAACTACAAAGGAAAAGAATGGGAAAATTAAGATAGCAAGGAATGGGATCCTGAAAAACATTTTGGCCCCAAAGAAAGCCTACTTGAATAATAAGTGTACAGCTGGCATCTTTATTTTTTAAAATAATACATTATTTTAAATAATGCATTATTATAAAATTGCATTTTATGTTATTTATTTCTTTATTTCTCTGACAGTTTGGAACAGCCTATGGCTTGAAGAGAGGTGGGGAAGACAAAAAGTAAACAACAAAAAATCATTCCAATCAGTATAGTTAGTGATTCTCCTATAATGTGAATACACATATATTTGCAAGTTTTCCTGCTACTTTATTTTGTGTTTTGTTCTATTTATTTTTATTTGCTTCCTTTACCCTCCTGTCTTCCCCTGGATTCATTTTATTCTTCTTGCTGCAGTATATATGCTAACAACACTTTTTGTAAAGTATCTATGGGTAGTGAAATTTCTGAGCCAGAGAATGACTGAGAATATCTTTAACTCACTTTAAATTTCTGTAAGCCTTACACTGTGTGGACACATCATAGTTGCGAGTTGTTTTTCCTCAGCAAAGAAATTCTACTGATTTCTATTATCTGAATTTGATAATTAGGGATGTTCTTATTCTCCCATCTCTTTTTTATTTCTGGAAGCCGTTCATGGGGAGTTTGTTTGCTTGGCACTTAGTGGACTGTAAATTTTTGATACTCAGTTTTCTACAGTTATATAAAATTTTTCTGTAGCATTTCTTAGAATTGTTTCTAGCCTTTTGCTTTTTCTATTCTTTCAGCTTAAAATCCTATCATAAAGATGCTAGATTTGTCAACTGATTATCTAAATTTTGTAGCTTTTTATTCATATTTTCCATCTATTCAGATTTGAGCTGCATTACTAGTAAATTAGTCATGTGGCTTTTCAACCTGCTATAATTGTGCTGTATCTATTCGATATTCAAACTAACAGAAAAGCGTTTTATTTTTTAGTACTATATACATTTACAGTAATATAAGCATTTATATAGTTATATATTTTATTACTATATGTTCTATAAATATATATTTTATTTCCAAGTTTAAATTTAAAACCTGTAGTTTTGCCTTCTTACCTTGAGAATGCTTAAAGATTATATAAGAAACAAGCTATATTAACCGATTAACTGATAATGTTTCTCAAAGAAAGATTATACTCATATTGAGAACATCTTGTTTTCATTTTTTAAAAATGTGTACTGATGCCTAGTAATGTAACCGGGAATTGCAGCACGTGCTAGTTAGGTGACTTCTGAAATATTAACCAAACTTTCACTACCACAACCATAATCACCAACACAAGAAATAAACCCTTCAGTGACTGGGAATTAATAAAATAATGCATTATACTAGATTTCAAATATTTAATTTCTTGATAAAAGAAGATTTATTTCTGAAATTAAATTTGGCCCATACGCATTATTTTTAATGCATGTGTTCTCATATAAGGAACATGCAATATTGCTTTCACTAAATTAAAGTGGTCTTAAGAATTCTCTTTACCTCATAAATCTAGATCAAAACTTCCTTTTTCCAAGTGACTATCCCTGAGTCATCATATGTTTCTGATGAAGATTTACACTTTCTCTTTCTCAGCTCTAATGCAATGGTTTTCCTTATAATGAATCATTTACTGTTAAATATGTATAAACTACCTTAGCAAAAATTTCAACTCTCCTATGATCGCAACCTTCAAAAATTTTTTCTGTACAGAGATTGAATAAATATATTGCACTGTTTTAGCAATGCCATTTGTGAGATTTTCAAGAATTATTTTTAGCATTTTAAACAGAGGTATTCTAAATTGTCACAAACTATAATTTTTATTGAATTTCCAAGTGATACTTTTCCACATTTTACATGTGAGATACTGTAAAGAAAAAGAAAAAGAAATAAACCAAGGCTGCTAGTAGATGTTACATTTTGAATAAAAATGACTGTATCAACCAGCAATGAAAATGTCTCCAGAAAATTTGTCAGGTACATTGAGCTAACAGCCAGTCAACCTAATATTTAGTCAACCTGTTTAAAACTTTTTCAATCTAACACATACCATAGCAAGACTTTATGTTAAAACAATACCTTGAGTTTTCTGTTATTGAACTATACATTTAACTCTAGAAAGTAAAATAAGAAATATGATGGGTGTAAAATCTTTTAAAACTTAGAAATACTTCCTACTTACTTTCAAAAATAGAAAAAAATGTTTACAACTTATTTATTCTGTTTTTGATGATTGGACTGAGTTCTACTGCAAAACATAAGGAAATAAACTATCATAGTTGAGTGAGATATGGGAAATAAATCAATGTAAAGTCACCTCACAGAACACTTAGGACATATTCAGATAATAAAACTAAATATACAGAAGAAAAAAGTAATAAAGTGAAATAAACATAGAATTTTTACTCAAATATCAAAATCAATAAACAGAAAGACATTCTCCTAGTAGCCATAACTGCCAACACTTAAAAAAGAGTTTTTAAAATCATAGCATAAACTTATGACAGAACTCTCAGCTTTTTAGAACAGAGAACTTTTCTTTTTAGAAAAGAAAAAGTTGACAAATAAACTGAATAATAGAACAGAAAGAGAATATAACATACAGACCCTGAAAAATAGAAAAAAAAAAAAAAACTTCAGTGACAAAATTTTTTCATGTGAAAAATAAAAAGCAGAATACAAGGACTAGGATATCAGTAAGGCTACAAATATAATAACATAAAAAACAAAATAGACTTCTTTTTGAAACAACAGTTAAACAAAACTTATACATTACCAAAACATAAGCATAGTTGTTCCAATTTAAAATATTGTAAAAAAATTGATTTAAATGGATTTAAATATAAAGAAAAATTAGGTATATAGTCCTACATAAGAGAATATACATATATTTATATACTTATAGTTTTACAAATATAAATATATGCCTAGTTTGTATAATATTCAATGACTGAGCACCAGTTAGTGCAATTCCCAGATAGGATTAATTAGAGAATTCATGAAATAAATTACGGTTTTATAAGTATATCTTCAAAAACAAGTAGTTTGCTTTGAAAAAAACCTTTTGCTTTAATTGGGGAAATTATTTTTAACCTAGAACTAGATTCATATTTGAATTTCTCAGGAATATTATCTATGTTTGAGTGTGGTTTCTGGGGCCAGATTCCCTGAGTAGGATCCTAGCTCTCCTCCTTACTGGTCACCTCATTTGGTGTGTATGGCTTAACTTCTGGGTGTTCTAATGTCCTTATTTGTAAAATAAATATTATTAACAATACATTGTTTTAAACAGGAACATGGATTCAAAATTTATAATTCCCTTGGTCTTCATATAATGCATTTAAATATAATAAATATAAAAAGATATACATATTTTTGGTAGGAGTAGGTAATAGTTATAACCTGCAGTTTTAATCTGTGTGACAGCTAAAATAGATGGTAGAATCCATCTGAAAGGATGTAAAGAGAAGAAACACGTAAAGGTACGAGAGGGACCAAATAACAGGTTCTCAGAAAACACTAGCAAAAAAACCAAAACAAACAAACCAAACAAAAATACACTAGCAGCCAAGACCCTGTTGTGCAAATTATTTATTCACTGTTTGCAATCAAAGATATAGACACTGGGACCAGCAGTGTTGCCTTCAGAATTGAAGAGGAGATGGGGAGTCAGGCTACAACAAAAGCAAACAGGACAGGACTATATGAATGATATAGTCTCTATCTGAGGCATCAGACAAGAAGACACGCTATGGGTGGTGAATGCCAGATAGCCTGGAAGACATTTTCTGTCTAAAGGAAACTTGGCAAATGATTTTTGATCCAGGAAAACATACACAGTCAAATGTGAGTAATAAAAAAGACAATGATGCAGCATGCTCAGAAGGATGTTATAAGGAAAATGAAGACAAAATAAAAAAATTATACTTATTACTTTTTGAAGATCACTTGCCAAAAGAACACTGACAAAAACAAAAAAAATGTGGTTGGTTGAAAATTTATGATATATGTGCCACATCTTTTTATCCATTCATCTGTGGATGGACACTTAGGTGGCTTCCATGTCCTGGCTATTGTAAGTGGAGCTGCCATGAACATTGTGGTACATGACTCTTTTTAAATTATGGTTTTCTCATGGTATATGCCCAGTAGTGGGATTGCTGGGTCATATGGTACAAATTATCAAGGGATCAATCCAAGAAGAAGATATAAAAATTTTAAGTATTTATGCACCCCACATAGGAGCACCTCAATACATAAGGCAAATACTAAAGCCATAAGAGGGGAAATCAACAGTAACACAATCATAGTAGGGGCTATTAACATCTCACTTTCGCCAATGGACAGAACATCCAAAATGAAAATAAATAAAGAAACACAAGCTTTAAAAGATACATTAAACAAGATGGACTTATTTGATATTTATAGGACATTCCATCAAAAAAGAACAGAATACACATTCTTCTCAAGGGGTCATGGACCGTTCTCCAGGAGAGATCATATCTTGGGTCACAAATCAAGCCTTGGTAAATTTAAGAAAATTGAAATCATATCAAGTATCTTTTCCAACTACAATGCTATGAGACTAGATATCAATTACAGGAAAAAATCTATAAGAAATACAAACACATGGAGGCTAAACAACACACTACTTAATAACGAAGTGATCACTGAAGAAATCAAAGAGGAAATAAAAAAATACCTAGAAACAAATGACAATGAAAACACAATGACCCAAAACCTATGGGATGCAGCAAAAGCAGTTCTAAGAGGGATGTTTATAGCAATACAATCTTACCTCAAGAAACACCTCAAAAAAACAACCTAACCTTACACCTAAAGCAATTAGAGAAAGAAGAACAAAAAAACCCCAAAGTTAGCAGAAGGAAAGAAATTATAAAGATCAGATCAGAAATAAATGAAAAACAAATGAAGGAAACGATAGCAAAGAACAATAAAACTAAAAGCTGGTTCTTTGAGAAGATAAACAAAATTGATACACCATTAGCCAGACTTATCAAGAAAAAAAGGGAGAAGAATCAAATCAATACAATTAGAAATGAAAAACGAGAAGGAAAAACTGACACTGCAGAAAGACAAAGGATCATGAGAGATTACTACAGGCAACTCTCTGCCAATAAAATGGACAACCTGGAAAAAATGGACGAATTCTTAAAATTACACAACCTTCTGAGACTGAACCAGCAAGAAACAGAAAATATGAACAGACCAATCACAAGCACTGAAATTGAAACTGTGATTAAAAACCTTCCAACAAAAAAAAGCCCAGGACCAGATGGCTTCACAGGCGAATTCTATCAAACATTTAGAGAAGATTAACACCTATCCTTCTCAAACTCTTCCAAAATATAGCAGAGGGTGGAACACACCCAAACTCATTCTACTAGGCCACCATCACCCTGACACCAAGACCAGACAAAGATGTCACAAAGAAATAAAACTACAGGCCAATATCACTGATGAACGTACATGCAAAAATCCTCAACAAAATACTAGCAACCAGAATCCAGCAGCACATTAAAAGCATCATACACTATGATCAACTTGGGTCTATCCCAGGAATGCAAGGATTCTTCAATATATGCAAGTCAAACAACGCGATACACCATATTAACAAGTTGAAGGAAAAAAAACATATGATCATCTCAATAGATGCAGAGAAAGCTTTTGACAAAATTCAACAGCCATTTATGATAAGAACTCTCCAGAAAGTGGGCATAGAGGGAACCTACCTCAACATAATAAAGGCCATATATGACAAACCCACAGCCAACATCATCCTCAATGGTGAAAAACTGAAATGATTTCCACTACGATCAGGAACAAGACAAGGTTGCCCACTCTCACCACTATTATTCAGCATAGTTTTGGAAGGTTTAGCCACAGCAAGCAGAGAAGAAAAAGAAATAAAAGGAATCCAAATTGAAAAAGAAGTAAAGCTGTCACTTTTGCAGATGACATACTATACATATAGAATCCTAAAGATGCTAACAGAAAACCACTAGAGCTAATCAATGAATTTGGTAAAGTAGCGGGATACAAAATTAATGCACAGAAATCTCTTGCAGTCCTGTACACTAATGATGAAAAATGTGAAAGTGAAATGAAGAAAACACTCCCATTTATCATTGCAACAAAAAGAATAAAATGCTTAGGAATAAACCTACCTAAGGAGACAAAAGACCTGTATGCAGAAAATTATAAGACACTGATGAAAGAAATAAGATGATACAAAAAGATGGAGAGATATACCATGTTCTTGGATTGGAAGAATCTACATTGTGAAAATGACTATACTACCCAGAGCAATCTACAGATGGAATGCAATCTGTATCAAATTACCACTGGCATTTTTCACAGAACTAGAACAAAAAATTTCACAATTTTTAAGGAAACACAAAAGACCCCAAATAGCCAAAGCAATCTTGAGAAAGAAAAACGGAGCTGGAGGAATCAGTCTCCCTGACTTCAGACTATACTATAAAGCTAAAGTAATCAAGACAGTATGGTACTGGCACAGAAACAGAAATATAGATCAATAGAACAGGATAGAAAGCCCAGAGATAAACCCATGCACATATGGTCACCTTATCCTTGATAAAAGGGGCAAGAATATACAGTGGAGAAAAGACAGCCTCTTCAATAAGTGGTGCTGGGAAAAGTGCTCAGCTACATGTAAAAGAATGAAATTAGAACACTCCCTAACACCATACACAAAAATAAACTCAAAATGGATTAAAGAACTAAATGTAAGGCCAGACACTATCAAACTCTTAGAGGAAAACATAGGCAGAACACTGTATGACATAAATCACAGCAAGATCCTTTGTGATCCACCTCCCAGAGTAATGGAAATAAAAACAAAAATAAAAAAATGGGACCTAATGAAACTTCAAAGCTTTTGCACAGCGAAGGAAACCATAAACAAGACGAAAAGACAACCCTCAGAATAGGAGAGAAATATTTGCAAATGAAGCAACTGACAAAGGATTCATCTCCAAAACATACAAGCAACACATGCAGCTCAATATCAAAATAACAATGAACCCAATCCAAAAATGGGCAGAAGACCTAAATACACATTTCCCCAAAGAAGATATACAGAGAGCCAAAAAACACATGAAAGAATGCTCAACATCATTAATCATTAGAGAAATGCAAATCAAAACTACAATGAGATATCATCTTACACCGGTCAGAATGGCCATCATCAAAAAATCTACAAAACAATAAATGCTGGAGAGGGTGTGGAGAAAAGGGAACCCTCTTGCACTGTTGGTGGGAATGTAAATTGATACAGCCTCTATGGAGAACAGTATGGAGGTTCCTGAAAAAACTTAAAATAGAACTACCATACGACCCAGCAGTACCACTACTGGGCATATACCCTGAGAAAGCCATAATTCAAAAAGAGTCATGTACCACAATGTTCATTGTAGCTCTATTTACCATAGCCAGGACATGGAAGCAACCTGAGTGTCCATCAAGAGATGAGTGGATAAAGAAGATGTGGCACATATATACTATGGTATATTACTCAGCCATAAAAAGGAATGAACCTGAGTTATTTGTAGTGAGATGGATAGACCCAGAGTCTGTCATACAGAGTGAAGTAAGTCAGATAGAGGAAAACAAACACCGTATGCTAACACATATATATGGAATCTAAAGGAAAAAAATGAAAATACTTGGCCAGAAGCACCTAGGGGCAAGACGGGAATAAAGATGCAGACCTACTTGAGAATGGACTTGAGGATATGTGGAGGGGGGAAGGGTAAGTTGGGACAAAGTGAGAGAGTGGCATGGACATTATACACTACCAAACGTAAAATAGATAGCTAGTGGGAAGCAGCCGCATAGCAGAGGGAGATCAGCTCGGTGCTTTGTGACCACCTAGAGGGGTGGGATAGGGAGGGTGGGAGGGAGGCAGATGCAAGAGGGAAGAGATATGGGGCATATCTATATGTATAACTGATTCACTTTGTTATAATGCAGAAACTAACACACCATTGTAAAGCAATTATAGTCCAATAAATATGTAAAAAAGATAAGTATGCCAGGAAAAAAAAATACCGGAAGTATGAAAATAATAAATATAGGCAAAGGAGTAGTATATATACACACAGACCACAGTGTGTTCTCATGCAAAATCAGCCACAATCCTTTACTCCTTCCTAGAGACACATTCTTGGCAATGAAACTTTAAAGTTGC
Organism: Delphinapterus leucas; assembly: GCF_059928025.1. Lineage (NCBI taxonomy): Eukaryota > Metazoa > Chordata > Mammalia > Artiodactyla > Monodontidae > Delphinapterus > Delphinapterus leucas. The sequence continues at coordinate 13,902,146 of NC_143129.1, forward strand.
CCCCGTCAAACAGTGGAGTCTGTTCCCTCCTCTTGTATCTGAACTCGTTTTGAGACACGTCTGAAACAATAGAAAGTAGCAGGAGTGATGTAATGCCAGCTCCAACCTGCACAGAACACTCTCTATGGAGCTTTTAAGAGTCTCACTGTCTGTGGAACAAGTTGACCTGGCCTATTGGAAGATGAGACACCCTAGTGACCAGTGACAAGACACCTGACCTCCACATGTCCAGATGACGTCCTCCTACCCTTGCCAGTCTCTAGCCAATCCGGTACCTTGGGCCAGAAGCATAGTTGAAGCTACCTAAGACCAGAAAATATCCCCTCCCTAGGTAAGAACAGCTCAATTTGCCACTGCATAGAGTCTTGCAATAAATAAAGGGTAGGTATGGGTTTAATATGCAGGAACAGAAAACTAAAAGAGACAATTATTTTATATCAAAATAGGTATAATTTGGGTAAAAACATAAAATGACACCAATAATATATAATGCTAAAAATACTAAAAATGAAGATATTAGCAAATAACATTCATGAAAGAGATAGAGACAGAAACAAATTATTGGTAAGGGCTATTAAAGACTTTTAATCCATGAGTAATTAATACAACAAAAAATATATAGTAGTATTTACTATAATTAATTGGACGTATCTGATTGATAAATATCAAAATTTAGAACCTGAAAATAGAGCACATCTTTTCAGGTTTTCATTCAATATTTATAAAAATTGACTTTGTGTTAGCACACAAAATACACTTCAAGAATTCCAAAAACACAGAAACGGTACAAAACTTTTCTGATATTATTTCATAAAATTAGAAATTAGAAAAGTCTCTTCAAACTGGAAATTTAAAAAGCAAAAATTATCTCCATTCTTGGATTAATAAATGAAAATAAATGAGCCATATGAAAACACCACATATAAAAGCTATGTGTTATAAACAGCATAGGTAGAGATAAAAATCTAAACAGACATATTTGCAAAGAATATTAGAAAATGTTCACGAAAGCCATTACCCACAAAGCCCTAGGATCAGTGGTTGCTACCAAAGTGTAAAGGGGGTAGGAACTGGGTAGAAAGAAGATGGAAATTAGAGGGAGAGCTTTCTCTGTACATCTCTTTATACTTTTCACATTTCCTACCATTACAATGCATCAACTATTATACATCAATACATGCATACATACGTACATGGACTACCATAAAACAAAAATGAATTAAGAGCAAAATTACCTACTTATCTGATTGTATGGTGCTGAGATTAAATTAGCTACTACAAATAGTGCACTTAAATATGCTCCTGGCATATAAAATGTTATAAATATTATCTGTATTTTATGTGTTATGAATGTTTTAGAGTCAGAGACTTTTTTTTGAGGTGGTTTCAACTGTCCATTTAAGAAGCAAAATAGCCAGGATCAAATTACATTATTTACCTCTTGATAGCTTAATCTATGACAAATCAATTAGAGCCAATGGTCTCCTAAAGGTATATCCCAATTGATCAAAAGTAAAAGACCCTATAAAACTAGGACACCTTAATAGCAGGTTATCGGGTTATGAGTGGTGACTAAAATGAAATAGTAATACTCCATTATGTGTATATATATATATATATATATATGTGTGTGTGTGTGTGTGTGTGTATATATATATATGGGTATATATATACCCATATATATATATGTATATATATATATACACACACACACACAACACACACATCACTATTTCTTTTTCCATTCATCAGCCGATGGACACTTAGGTTGTTTTCATGTTTTGGCTATTGTAAATAATGTTGCAGTAATCGTGGAGGTGCAGATACCTCTTCAGGATAGTGATTCAATTTCTTTCAGGTATATATCTAGAAGTAGAACTGCTGGTTCATATAGTAGTTCTATTGTCAGTTATTTTGGGGAACTCCCATACTGATTTCCGTAAGTGGCTGCACCAATTAACATTCCCACCAACCATGCATAAGTGTTCTCTTTTCTCCATACCCTCTGCAAACAGTGAATTCATAAGAGCAGAGAGTAGACTGGTGGCTTCCAGGAGCAGGGGCAGGTGGAGGAAATGGGTAAAGGTGATCAGAGTGTACAAACTTCTATTTCTAAGATAGAGAAGTTCTGGGGATGTAATGTACAGTATGGTGACTGTAGTTAACACTACTGTATTGTGTATTTGAAAGTTACCAAGAGAGTAGATCCTAAAGGTTCTCAACAAAATTGTAATTACATGAAGTAAAGAATGTATTAAGTAAATTTATTATGGTAATCATTTTGTAATATATATATATATTAAATCATCACATTGTACAATTTAAACTTACATGTTGTTATATGTCAATTATATCTCAGTAAAGCTGGGAAACAAGCAGTAAATATATTTGTGAAGTCTAGTAAGTTATACATCATTATATAATGATAGGTTGGACACCAATAAGAGACTGATAAATAAGTATTAGGTGCATCAACTAGTAATGCCTTATTTCTCTTGGAATTCATCCAAAAACAAAAATTAGTTGAAACTATGCAATGTAAAATAGATTGAAATAGTCAAACAGTAGCTGACTTAATTTGAGAGTTTGCCAAGGTAACTCAAATCACAAATAGCATTATTATCGATAGAAAATAGGGAAAATATTTAGATATTAATTAGCAAATTTCAAAAACAGATGTTGGTGTCATCTTCAATTCTGATAATATGAGGTCTGTTATCACCTTCATCCTTGCAAAGTAAACTAGTAGCTTTCTATGTGGAAGCAATTTCAACTATAGTTTAATCACAGGGAATTTTATATAAATCTGGGGAAAAAAGGTAAGTCAGCAGATAACTTGGTATCTTGGCTCCCTGATCTATAGCAAGATCAAAGCTCCTCCCCAGATTTAGCAGAGCATTTGTTATGAGGTTGTCTCTCTGGGACCATGATGACTATCTATGGAGAAAGACTGATTTTTCTATAGGGAGTCTCTGAACATGGCCATTCTATGCAACAGGTTCAATAATGTTGCAATAAGGCTTCCCTGGTGGCGCACTGGTTGAGAGACCGCCTGCCAATGCAGGGGACACGGGTTCGTGCCCCGGTCTGGGAAGATCCCACATGCCGCGGAGCCGCTGGGCCCGTGAGCCATGGCTGCTGAGCCTGTGCGTCCGGAGCCTGTGCTCCGCAACTGGAGAGGCCACAACAGTGAGAGGCCCGCGTACCGCAAAAAATAATAATAAAAAAAATAATGTTGCAATAATAAAGTAAAAAAAAAAACTGTGTGTGCCCAATAATGTTGCAATAATTAATAAAGAAAAAAAACTGAGTTTTCTAGATTCTAGTTATTTTAAAATATCAATAGTCTAAGGCTCAGTATTAAGTTTACTATCTAGTTTGTGAGTTTATAAATTGAAACCAATTTCAAGTAATAAAATATATTTAGAAAAATAAGAATAACAATTAGAAGTTATTATAGAAGTGTATTATATTCTTCCATTCATAATCATAATTGCATTATGCAGTTAGATATATATTCATCTAAAAGACATTTATTTGCTTAAGAATTCTAGCAGTTTTCTAAGAAGAAATCCATAAAGCTGAGTACCTGTCAGACTTTCAAGTGAAGTATAGTAGAGCCAAATTATTTTGAATCACTGGTTATACATGTTGTTTCTTTCTTTCATATGCCTTAACAGTGAGTTTCCAAACAAAATTATTATTTCTAAAGTATTGTTGATCTGAAGTAAACAGACTGTCAGGTATTTCTAAAGCAAAGGTGGGTTTATTTGGGATAAGCAGAGAGTTGCAATTCAGGGTCTGCAACCATGGTAAGACTTGTGCAAATCCCCGGACAGTGAAGGAACAAGAATGCTTTTATAGAGGGGAAAAGGAAGCTGGGAAGGCTAAATAAACAAAGAAGTCATGGCTTTTCATTGGCTAAGTCCTGTGTCTTTCCCCTTCCTGTTGGGCTCTGCTCTTGTCATAGGGCATGAGAGCTCCCCTTTCTGGTCTCCTAATTGTATTTACTTGAGGTTGCTGTTGTGGGAATCACTGACCTAATTAATCATCTGTGGCCAGAGCAACAGGGTTGGTTTTATCTTCAAGAAAGAATACAAGATGGGACAAATTGAACAACTCTGATCTTTAGGGTTAGCAGCACTTTGAGATCTTATGACTTTCAACTCTTGGGACACACTTAGCAAAGTGATCATGGAGGAGCCACAAATAGACAAAAAGAAAGTTACAATTTGTTATACAGTGAAAAGATCACAAGCGTAGCACAATGTTTTACATTGTGACTGTTATTCAATAAATGTTTGCTTTTGAAATCAAGTCTCGACTCCACTAAACACTCTCTAAATACTGGGCTTGAAACACATGCATTAATCAGGAAAAAAAAAAAAAAACAGTTCCACCCATTTCTTGTCTATTATACCACAATTTGCTGATATTAAGTTTTATTTTCTTTAGAATTTGCCTTTTTTCCTGAGAAAGAAAGTAAATGAAAACCCACCAGATTTATTTCTGAGTAGTACATATCAGTTCCCCAGAGAGAAAAGACAGGGATTTTAAATAGTTCTCATCTCTAGGAAAAAAATATTAGGGATTTGGATGCAACCTACCTTTCGATGGGTCTCAGAGGTAATTAAATGAGTGGACATTAATAGTGGCAAGATGAGGCATTCCAAAAGTTTATATCCTGCTTTAATGTTGATAGTATTTCTAAGTAGGTGTTAAAATTTTAAAGGCAAAATGATACAAATCTATCAGTCATATTTTAAACTAACAAACCATTTAAATTGGACAGTTGAGAGCTGTAAAATAATATGCAAACATAAATATATTGACTCAGTCTGTAGAGGAAAAAATAACAATAAACCCTCCCAATCCCATAATAAATGTTGATTTAAAACGATAGTTTCTGTAATGAGCAAGATGACAAACTAAATGCTCAAAAAATGCTTTTATCATACTTAAAAATGCTGGATAAAATAAAAAGGAAAAAGATAAAGTGGACCAAGTTGGCAGTCTCCCAATTCTTCCTTTAAAAAAAAAAAAAGAAGAAATAAAAAATGAAGAAGAATCCACAGAAAATGTGGTTGCACACCAGACACTAGAGTGATAGAGACACTACAGTTCTATAAAGACACTAGAGTTGTATAATAGATTACAGAACTCTGCAAAAAGTTAATAATCCCGAGAGGTAACACACTTGGTGAGTCACTTCAGGGTGGAAAAAAAATAAAAAAAAAACCAATCCCAAACAAAAATCTGTCCCAGCAAAGGAGAAAATGAAGATAATGGCCTGTTTTGTCCTTGGCCATAATTGTAGAGGAAGAAAGAATAAACATTTGCCAGGAGGATTTGTAACCCCAATTTCACACATACAAAGATTGGGGCCTGAATTTACATTGTCCATTGATCTTAAAAATCCCAAGGTGGAATACCGTCTAAACATAATAGGATAATAGTGTCTACAAAACTGGAAGAAACAAATTCAAATATTCTCAGGGGAGACAATTTTTAAAACCAGGACTTAAAAAAGCACCGAAGATAAAATTTAATGGAACATGAACAAGCAATAACAAATCACTAAATACACAAAAATATAAACTATAATAATTGCTAATCAGCAAAATCAATAAATCATAGCCTCAGGTTTGTAAAAACTGTATATAGAAAGTCATAAAAGGGTTTTAAAATATATTAAAAGATATAAGAATATCTTGACTATGTGAGTAGAAATAGACTATTAAAATAGATAAGCGAGATCTGAGGGACAAAGAGAATATCTGTAAATAAAAATTTAATAATTAAAATTAGAATTTTGGCGTCTAGTTGAAAGAGCAAAATGTGCATAGCTAAAGACCAAAAGGTAGATATGGAGACATTATATAAAATGTTACACAGAATATAGGGTGGAAAAGATGAAATATAAATTAGAAGATATTGAGGAGGTCTAACAATTGCCTAATTAGAATTTCAAAAGGAAATAATGGAGAATATAAGTGAAAGACAATATTTGAAAGACTAGTGACTAAGGATTTAATTAGCTGGTAAAAAGAAAATAATCCTAAAATTCTAAGAATAGCCCCCCCTCAAATTTTAAACAGAATAAAATAATCTATACCTAGACATGTGAAAGAGAGAAGGATGTTAAAACATTCAGAACGAAAAGACATCTGGCTTTCACTGGAAGAAATAAATACATTGAACTGATAGCTCACTCCTGTATAGCACTGATTCTTACAGCATGTCCAGCCCTTGAGGTCAAAACCATTTTCACAAGGCTACTGCGCTCATTCTCTGTTGAGATAACCCTGCTTTTTTATGTATGACATTATTGATTTTGTCCTTTTCTTTTACTGTTTGGTCAGATTATTTTAAAGATAGGTAACTTTTGTTGATCTTTTCAAAGAACTGGCTCTGGTCTTGGTTAAACTTCTCTGTCAAGCAGCTGCTTTTTTGTTTCATTGATTTCTGCTCTTTATTATTTCGTTCCTTCCAGTTATTTGGCTTCACTTTGCTTTTCTTTCCAGGCTTTGAAATGTAAATCCTTAGGTCCCTGGATTTAGAAGCACTAAAGATAGTATATAAACTATGAATTGCTTTGCCTATATCCCATGAGTATTGATATAATTTTTGTCCATTCACTTCAAAACATTTTCTACTATCACTTTTGATTTCACCTTTGGCCCATGAATTGTTTAAAGATGTGTTGTTTACTTTCAAGATATTAGGATTTTTCTTGTTGTTGATTTCGAATTTAATTTCGTTACGATCAGAAAACATTGTATATTTTCAATTCTTAAGTTTATGGAGACCTATTTTATGGCCAAGCATGTGGTCTCTCTTGGTGAATATATAATGGGAACTTTGGAAAAAATGGGTATTCTCCAGTTAGTGAATATACTGTTCTAAAAATGTCAACTAAATCAAGGATTTGCCAGTCTTGTTCAGATCTTTTAGACTTATTTTTTGTAATTTTATTAATTGGATGCCAAAATATTCTACTCCATGTTTTGAGACTCGTACACGTGTCTTATATATGAGTTCCATTTTTTGATTGTATAATACTGCCTTCATCTTTGTTTTGATGACAATTTTATGTTATTAAAATAGGTTTTCTGGTCTTTTATGAATATTCTTTACTTTGGTAGGCAAAATAGTTATATCTTTTTCTCTTATCTTGTTTGAGGAATTCTGCTTATTAACTGAAGTATCAGTATTTAGAATAATAAAATGTAATTGTTGATAAGTTTATTTTATTTTATGTATTTATTTGAGATTTGTTTTCCTTTACCTCATAGTGCTTAGTTATATTAGCTGATCTAAAGTCTTTGTCTAATAGTTCCAACATTGGAACAACTGAGTGTTGGCATATGTTCATTGTTTTCTCCCCCAAGAATGTGCTCTATAATTCTAACTGCTTGTATGTCAAATCATCTGCATTATATTCTGGATAATGTGAATTCTATACTAGATAGACTTTTACTTATGTTTCATCAGCACATATTCAAAAAGTTAGTTTCGGGCTGTAAGTTCTGCTTCCCTTTGTGTGTGTGGTGACTTAAGTCATAATTCAGTTCCCAATGTGTTTACTATGCCAGTTTGTGTCTGTCATTTACATGCATGGTTCCCAAAGCCTTTGCTATATGTTCAACACTACAAAATCTGCACTTCTTTAATGAGTTTGGGCTTTCTAGACATGAGGCTCTTAGACACCAAGACTTAAAATGCAGTCAAGCAGCACTGAACTCAAGGGCTTCGAGTCTGGCATTAATATGTTATTATCTGTTACATTCCCACTTACCCAACACAGGGGTATAACATACAAATAAAGAGAATTAATAATAAAATTGTTACAGACTTGCAGGATGATCTTCAGAGGATTACTAAAATAGAATTGTATCCTGTATTTACTGATGCCATGATTTTCTCCCCATCTTCATCTTGGGAATATAATATGAGTAATTCAATCAATAGTAAGTTTTACTGCTGTGTTTTAAAATATATTGCTGGCTCAAAATGTTTAACAGGGTCCATATATAGGATGCCAGAGTGACTGCCATCAGCAAGAAGATAAAAAATTTACTTGGAAATCTAATCATTAATTTGGATTTGACTATGGCAGCTACCACAAAAAGATTAAGCACTCAACTAATAGATAATTGTATAATCTTTTGCCACCTCTTAGTAATAAGTTACTAAAGAATAAAAGTGTGTATAATTTGAGTGAAAATATTTTCCAGTTAAAACATAAGCTGCATGTGAGTACCTGATAGAGCTGTAGCAGCAATAGGATTTAATGTGTTTAAATGTTTACTTTAACAGAAAGCTTTTTGTCGTTTAAATCTAGCAGCTTACTAAGACAGTGTTTGTTCAATTTTCAGAAGAGATCGCAGCTGCTCAAATTCAAAAATAATAGATACGGGTGACTTTAAATAGCAAAAATGAAAGTTGATTTCTCAATCTTACTTTCTTGCCAAGCAGCTGGGCAGCCATAAGGCCACGTTTACCTAATTGGTGCCAATTAATTACCGTGTGGGTTCAGTTTAGTGCTGAATCCAATACTGGTTCAGAAGCCTATACCATTCACGGACTCATCAGACACAACTTCAGAAATGCTGCCAACATACTACTTTTCAAAATGTGGGTGGAAACTCCTTCAATGTCTTACTGTCGAAGGGAAGTATGTACTTAATAAAAGTGCAAGCCATATGGGAGGCCCCATTCTGCCTCTGAGATCTAAGCCCTTAGCACAGATCCCTCTCATTAATTACAACAGTAAATTTGGATACATTACAAAAGAAAACAAACAAACAAACACTACTTGAGGACCCTGGAAGGTAAACAAGAGCAGATAAGTGATGGAAATGAGCCAAAACATGGAGAAGCAACCCAGTTGCAGGTGATTGTCCTGGTTTTCTCTTTGTTTCTTCTTTCATGGTTTTGCACCAAGGGGAGACACCACTTGCACAGTGGCATGTAGCACGTGCAGCTAAAGCTTTGACAGAAAATTTGGATATTTCTGGCCAGGGAATAAAGGAAGAAAGTGACTTAGGCCACAGTATGGGAGGAAACCCTAGAGGAGGGGAAGCCAGCATTTCTGTGTAGAAGCCCATAAAACTCCCAGCCTAGTGAGTGAACCACATGTGCTTTGCACAAACCCAAATTAGCACAGCAACAATTTTGAGCACTCAGCTGACATTTGAATCACCTGAAAAATCTCAGCCTAACCCCTGAATCTCACAGGTTCAAATGAGACAGGCCAAAATCAGCATGACCAAGGTTCTGAGAAAAGAACTGAAATTTGAGCCATTGCAACAAAAAGTAAAATACAACTGGCAGTCTTAACAAAATAAACTCCATCTCCTACAGAAACAAACCATCAACATTCTCCAGAGGATTATAACAAAATCCAGAGTCTACACAACTCACAACATCCAGGAAATAATAATAATAATAATTTTAAAAAATGCTTAACATACCAAAACTGAAGAAAATACGAGTCATTCTCAAGGAAAAAGGCTTTCATTCTGAGAGACTTTCATTCTGGGATGACTCAGATGATAAAATTATCAAATAAGGATTTTAAGGCACCTATTATAAAACTATGCTCTCTGTGGTAAAGAAACATATTTGAAATAAATCAAACAGGTAGAAATTTTAAGCAAAGAAATAAGGACAAAATGGAAATTTTAAATAAAAATAAATTATTTAAATAAAAATTTCACTGGAAGCTCCATGAAGACAGGCCATTTTGTCTTCAAACTATAGTTTAACCAGCACTAGTAACAGTTTCTGCTCAGAACAGGTCCAAGAAAATATTCAATGAATAAAATCTTAAAAGTTTAGTAAAATCAAATATTATTTAAAATATTTTAAATAAAGCATATAATTCACATAGGCTGAAAAATTTATATGAAAGCACATGTACATTTCTAATGGAGATATCTCAGTTCTTTATAAGGATAAACCACATTATCATCTTTATCATTTGAAATATTAAATATCCCATACTAAAGACAAAATAAAAAGTAATCTATTAAATGTCTAAAACAATTAACATTTTCCCATGTATCTTGAATCTGCTTGTAAGGAGACTGGAAGTTGTAACTCTGTTCTAACAACAAGTAAAAGGCTGAACAAACTAAAAAAACAACAAATTTTTTAAAGAAAAGTAAGATCACAGAGCAAACAAATGAACCCAAATTGGAGAGACAGATAAGCAGGCAAAAGGAAACACAACTTACTGGAGCAGAAACTCATGAGCTGAAACTCCACCAGAACCAGTCCCAGAGTAAAAAAAAAAAAAGCTGAACTTTAATTAACAAGTTGCTGGAGGCTCAGAGCAGACAAGTCCAAGAATTAAAAACTTCAAGGGACGCAGTTATAGGTGGGCCCCTCCATGCAACTGTTAGCTTCACCTCCAGGAGCTCAACAAAGTTCTCACAGTAAATGCTGGAGTAAAAGACTCTGGAGCTTCCAGCAGGGAGAGAGAAAAGGGAACTATTTTGAAATACACCTGAGCATGCTGTTCTCCTTAAAAAGGCCTGTGCACAGGTGAAACTACTTAACCATATTCTAACCTGCTGGGGTTTTGAACCTGACTGACTTGCTGGAAGGGAAACACCAAACTTCAGACCATACTAGTCATCCTGTCTCACAAAAGGAAGGGAGAATGAGAAGTATATATGCAATTCACAGTCCAGAGGGATAGGCTCATGAAAAGACTGAGACCTATTCATAGAATTATGAACACTTCCCCTCCCCACCCCACCCCACCATCACATTACTAAAGGCCTATTTACAGCAACTGCTTTTACCCAGTGCATCATGTCTGGCTATCAGGAGAAAAAAGGCATATCAAAGGCAGCAATTACAGTCTCAAGAGGCAGAGGAAACATCAGAATCAGACATGGCCGGGATGTTGGGATTATCGGACTGAGAATTTGAAACAACTATGATTAATCTGCTAAGAGGTCTAACAGATAAAGGAGATGACATTCAAGAAGAGAAAGGCATTGTAAGCAGAAAGATGGGAATCTTAAGAAAAAGCCAAAAAGGAAATCAAGAGATAAAAAATACTATAAGCAGAAATAAAGAATGACTCTCATGGGCTCATTAGTAGACTGGACACAGCTGAGGTAAGAATTTCTGAGCTAGGATATCAAAAGTTTAGATATGGCTGAAGTAAAACCAATGAATCACTGAAGTAATAATAAGTAAAAGTTATATTTTGCATACACCAAAAAGACAGTTCCTGAACCAAAGCACTCAAGCCAAAACATGGAATGAGGCTCAGGGGTATATTGTTATAAAGTGGTTTATATAGTGAGACAGCAGAGATTGTTTGGCTATAATACCAAAATTTTCTTAAATGATAGGGAATTACTTAGTGGTTACCTCATATCAAATTGGGGAAACAGTTTATGTTTTGCTTATAATTTTCAGAGGCATACAAGAAATGACCCAGGTCAAGTTAGCCTAGCAGAATAAGCTAAATGAAGCTTTGTTTGTATGAATAAACTGGTTTTGTCTACCTAGGGAGTTTTCAAGACTGGGATCTGTCTTTTAATTTAACAAGGATACATCAATAGCATCTTTGAAAACTGAAAAGTGAAGAGAACAAAGATCGGAAAAAACAGTATCTAGACACAAAAGTTATAATATATGTGAATGGGAATATCGGAAAGAGAAAAAAAGAAATATGTAACCAATAATGACTTAGAATTTCCAATTAATGTTAGATACCAAACTATAGATCCAAGAAAACACCAGAGCAAAATAAATGCTGAAAAACTACCCTTATGAATATCATTTTCAAGCTATAAACATAATCAAATATAAAGAAAAAATTCTGAAAGAGGCAAGAGGAAAAAACACTTTACTTATAGAGGATCAAAAAGAAGCATTACATCCAACTTCTCAAAAACCATTCAAGCAAAAACAGAGTGGAGTGAAATATTTAAAATGTTGAGGAAAAAAACTACAATTATGTACTCTGCAAATTATCCTTCAAAAGTAAAGGAGCAATAAATTCTCAGACAAACAAAAATTGAGGGAATTTCTCACCAGTAACCTTGCATTGCAAAAACTTTAAAAGAAGTTCTTCAGAGAGAAGAAAAATAATATAGGTCAGAAACTCAAATCTACAAAAGAAGGAAGAGCACTGGAGAAGAAATAAGTGAAAGTAAAATAAAAACATATTTTTTTCCTTAATTGGCCTAACAGATAACAGTTTGTTCAAAATAACACTGTATTCAGTTCTGTGTGCTTATTAATATATAATATACACATATACATATAAAATTATATAAATTTATATACATATATAATTATATATCATATACTTATATATAAGTGAAATGAAGGCCAGCAAAGATAAAGGGACGGGGGGAAGGAATTAGAATTATTGAGTTATTATGTTATGCACACTATCCATTAAGCAATATAGTGTTATTTGAAAATGGACTTGGAATAGTTGTAAATATATATTGCAAACTCTAGGACAAGCACTAAAAAAAAAAAAAAAGGTTAAAATGGAGTATAACTGACATACTAAGAAAGGAGAAAAAATAGAATCATAAAATTCTCAAATAAAACTACAAAAGGAAAAATAGGTAGGAAATACAAGGCAAGAAATAGAAAACAGTGATGAATATGATAGACTCAATTCAACAATACCAATAATCACTTGAATGGCAATGGTGTTAATAAACCAGTTTATAAAAAGAAGGCATCAAAGTAGATCAGAAGGTAAGACCCTACCATACATTGTCTACAAGAAATCCCCTTTAAATATAAAGACACACATAGATTAAAAAGAAAGCAGGAGTGGCTATACTAATTTTAGACAGAGCAGACTTCAATACAAGGAAAGTTATCAGGGATAAAGAGAACATTACACAACAATAAAGGGGTCAATTATTTAAGAAGACATAACAAAGTTTGTGTGCCTAAAAACAGACAGTAAAAAGTATGTCAGGCAAAAACTGATAGAATTGCAAGAAAGAATAAATGAATCCACTATCATAGTTGTACACCTCAACACCCCTCCTGCAGAAATGGATAGATCCAGCAAGCAGAAAATCAGAAATGACACAGCTGAACTCAACAACAAAATCAATCAATTGGATATAATTGACATCTATAGACTATTTCATTCCAACAACAACAGAACACACACAGTCTTCTCAAGTTCACATGGAACATTCACCAAAATAGGACAAATACTGAGCAATAAAACATACCTTAACATTTTAAACAAACAGAAACCATACAATTACTGCCTTCAGACAAAAATGAAATTAAACTAGAAATCAGTAACAGTAGGATAAATGGAAAATCCTAAAACATTGGGAGATTTAACAACACACATTTAAATAAAAAATGGGTGAAACAAGAAGTCTCAAGAGAAACTTTTAAATATTCAAACAAAATTAAGAATCTCATGATCTACTGACCAAGAGAGCCAGGCAACTTGTACTGAATTAAAATGAAAGCACAACCTATCAAAATGTGTAGGGTGCACTGAAAACAGTGCTTAGAGGAAATTTTACAGTATTGATTGCATATACTAGAAATCAAGAAAGACCTAAAATCAATCATTTAAGCTTCCACCTTAGAAGCTAGAAAAAAAGAATGGCAAATTAAATCTAAATTAAGCAGAAAAAAAAAGAAATAATAACAACTAAGAGTTGAAATCAATGAAATTGAGCACAGGAAAATCATGTTGGGATCAAGACGGCAGAATGGGATGACCATGAGTAAAATTACAATTACACAAACACACCAAAATTACAATTGTATATACAACAGCTATCACTGAGAACGACCTGAAGACTAGCAGAACAGGTTTTCTACAACTAAGGATATAAAGAAAAGGACACATTGGGACAGGTACGAGGGGAAGAGACGAGGTCTAGTCAGAACCCATACCCACAATGTAGCAACTGGGAGGGATGTCACCACTGTGAGGTCCCCCCTGAAGAGTAGGCTATACTAGCCCCATATCCTGCTCCTCTGCACAGGGGACCTGCACCAGGACGACATCTGACTCTGAAAACCAGCAGGGCTTTCATCTGGAAGAGTTGAAGGGCTGTGGGAAACCAATACCCCACTCTAGAACAGCCCATGCACAAACTCACTTGTTTCAAGTCATAGTGCAGAGAAGCAGTATGAAAAGTGCCTGGGTCATATGAGAAGTGGATTCTTTTTACAAATTTTAGGGCATATGACAAATGTGATGGAATTTTCTCCAGGCAAGGAAGCACTGGTGGGTGCCATGTTTTTCTTCTCCTTCCCCCTAGCTGGCCTGGCACTGGCAGGCCAGCCAAAAACATATGGAACTTAAATGGATAGTCAGTAAGAAGGGTGGACTTTTGAAACAGAAAGACACACAGCATGACCTCAGTGTAAAAGAACTGGTGTGAAGGAGGAGATCCCTAGGATTATAGAGCTTACATGTCAGGATGTGAAAATTCAAGTGTAATTTATGACAGTAAGTAAGAAAGAGGTCCAAGTGTAGAATAATTTTTTAACTGTTTGTACAAGCATGGACTGGTATGAGTGCTTGGGGGTCCTCTCTCAATTCTGCTGTGGCATTCTCAGCCATCACACTCCTGCATGCCTGTCCCTCATGTTGTAACTTGCAGCTCTCCTGCCCTTTGCCAAGCCACCAAGTCACATCATTATTCAGTGAAGACCCCAGTACCTAGAGGATTTTTCTCATTTCTTCTCTGTCCACAGAGTTCAGCAAAAACTCATGTGCTCCTAACTCAGGGAATTTTTCTCAGCAATCCTGCCCCTAGCCCAGCTGTAGTGGCCTCTGTCATGTATTCCATGACACACAAAATTCAGACGTTTTCCTGCAGAAATTTTTCTCTCACTCCTGCCCTGCCTTCAGCTGGTAGGAGTGGGCCTGGGCCTTAAGGAGGTCACTAAGAGCTGTCCTGCTCTTACGCCTGTTCTAGGAAGCCACTGCCTTGAGGACTGGGGTACCCAGGACAGGGAGAGTTTCTCCCAGCTCTTGCTCTGGCCCCAGTATTCCACTGGGCCTTGATGAAGGCCAAAGGGAAACAGTGGTTGAGTGCAGATTCTTTTTGTGGCCAGTGCCCCCAGGGATTTTAAATCATTATGCTAGCCCCTGCTAAGTTATAAAAGTTCTTCAAAATTTCTTCTGCTTTTTCTTACCCTCATTAATGGATGCTTTCTTCTCTTCCATTGGGGTTAAAAGAAGCTTTGGGTCTCTCCTAGGAAGGCTTCTCATTACTGGATTTTGTTCATATAGGTTTCTTTGTGTCCTCACCTTTCTGAAGAATTTTAAGAAACTGTGATTTTGTAAGTTATCTTACTTTCCTTGTTGATACAAGGGGAGTATAAGATACTTTCTTTTTCCTAAGCAGTGGTAGAAACATTCAGTGGAGGATAATTTTTAATACCAAGATGATGATATATTCAAAACAAACATAGCAGGCCTGCTGAGGGTAAGGAAAGTATTACCGTACCCCCATAACCAGGAAGACTTTTTTTAAATAAGTTTGTTGATTATCGGGAAGATCCAGGCCTAGATAAGCCTTTATAACTATCAGTTTCCAGATTCTGCCCACTGCTATGGAACTTTGTAAAGTCCCTGAGCCGAAGATGCTTTCATGTTAGCTTTCAATTAGCACTACATGCATAGGAATATTTCATAAACTTCTAGAAGAACTCTAAGTAATATATTCAAGAATAATTCTGGAAAACATGTATCACAGTGTACCAAAAACGCTTGTGATTTTTAAAGTTATTTCTGTATAAGCTGCTTCAAAAATAAGAGCTAAAATCACTTAGGAGCAAAATTTAAATTGGAACAATTATGCACTGGCCTGGTGATTCTACATATGGAATTGGAATGTTGAATATTTCTAAGGTCAGAAATGAGAAAGATAATACTTAACTATATCTGATTTTGAAATTAATATTGCAGAAATCTGCATTATCTGATATTTGCTATGGATTCTTTCTGCTGCCTACTGGCTGAAGATAATAAAAGCCAAGCCTCATATACTGCTTCAAAGTGCCAGGCACTATTCTAATCACTTTACCTGATTTAGAATAATTTCTCATTTTAGTCTGCCAAACAATCCAGTGAAGTGACTACTGTTATTACTACCATTTTACAGGTGGGGAAATTGAAGAACAAAAGTTAATTAATGATCAAGTTCACACAACTATATAGAGGTAGAGTCAGTCAGCCTAGCTATGGAGTCTGTATTTTCCCATTATGTTCGATTACAAAATCAGATAGCAAAGTTACACTCCAAACTACACCTATAAATTACAGATTAAAACAGTATAATTTTATAAGATTTTGATTTTTATGTGTGAAATGCAAGTTCTGCAGCTATAAATTTAAACATATTTGGGAACATAATCATTGATTTTCTCTAAAATGAATTTATCTAATGTCATATTATTCAATACAATTATCATTTTTGTTCATAAAACATTTTCTATGCATTTTTGTTGTATAATTCCTAAATTTACTTGAAATCAGAATATTTTAATTTTCTTGCCCTCAAGGCTGTACTTAGGGTTCACTTAATAAACACACAAAGAAACAGAAAAGTCAATGTAAAACCACGTATTAATTTAAAATAGTACATTTTTATCATTTTAGCAGTGGCGTTAGAAATGTTCTAAATAGTCCTACATAGATATGTGGTAGTTTATTTATTTCTATAAATGACTTAATCCTCCCACTGAGTACATCTATCATTTAACAATATCTCAGCTTTCCTCAGCTTTAAAATACATTCTCATTTAAAGTTACACAAAGATTAAGAGGAAGGATGGGGATCAGATCTGCCCTTCCTCTACTCTTTGTCGCCGTGTGAGTCTCATGTTGAATCTGATTCTGGTGCTGGACTCTGCTGAGGCACGGTTGGTCTGTTCTCAGGGAGAGTGCCAGCTGGTGTTCACTGAGGTGGTTAGTACGCTCCCATCTCTGGGAATACTACTGGTTTCTGCTCCTAAGTATGTGGCTGGGGAACTAACAGTCTGCTTTTGGGAATCCTGCTCCCGCCTCATCATTTCCTAATTCAGAGTTACCTAGATCATCCCTGACCTAAGGATGATGCTCTGAGATCTGACTGTGACTTTTTAATCTAGACCAGCAGTCCCAACCTGTTTGGCACCAGGGACTAGTTTCCTGGAAGACAATTTTTCCACGGACGGGGTGGGGGATGGTTCAGGTGGTAATGCGATGGGGAGCGGTGGGGAGCGGCAGATGAAGCTTCCCTTGCTCGCCCGCAGCTCACCTCTCACTGTGCCGCCAGGTTCCTAACAGGCTGTGGACCGGTACCGGTCCGCGGTCCGGGGGTTGGGGACCCCTGATCTAGACAGCCTGCCCTGCAGTATCTGATCAGGAGGCTACTGTGTGCCCCTTTGGCAGCACCTTTGGGAACTCTCTAGCCAGATTCTCAGCGATATGCGTTATTATGACCTCTCCTCTGCTTCACAATCAACTAGCAGAAATGTCTCAGTTCCTTCCATGTCACAAGGAGGTGATGAAGGTTCATTTGGATAATCGTCTCCCTCTACTACGCATGCATTTTGTCCCTCCCCAGGCTGTGTTTGTGCTGAATTATCCCGTGTGGTCGTCTCCTCCTAGAGTTCAAAACAGGGAATGTGACACTTCTGCATTTAGTTTTCCCTTCAACATATCAGACAGACTGAGCCATGGAGGATTCTAGTTCAAAAAGCAAAGTAAAGAATGACATGGATGACCTCCTAAGTCCAACTCATTCCTCCTTCCCACAACCTACAAATATTGAAGAGTTATTTAGTGCTCTTTCTAGCAGAGATTTCCCATCCATTATATCCTGTTTTCTAATCCATCATAAATATTTTTCTAGATTATAATAAAATTAAATGTCCCTTGGGGAGTGGCTACATATTTTTTAAGAAAAAAATTGTGTAAAATTTTACAAAGGTCAAACTTGCAAGAGTTTGTTTATGCAGATTCCAAGTTCTTAAACTCTGATTTTTGCACTCTCAAACTAGTTAATAACCATCCAGTAATTCCTTAGAGACACATGGATGCCTCTGAAAGTAAAGCAGTATGGGTCTCATATGCAAAAGGTAAAACAATAAAACAGTTTTAATTTCCAAAATATTATTTTGTTCATTCTCTAAAGAACTGCATATTTGTCGAAAGATAGTTTTCTACTGCTATGGTCAGCATTTTCTAACACCAGACTGAAGAGTAACAGAAAAGTATAAGCAACTTCAATGACTCTCTCTAGAAAGCCTTATTAAAGAAAAATACCCCACAGCTGTCACCATCAGGAAATCTCAACAGAAGTAATATTTTCTTTTCCGTTACAGTAGAATAAGATTTTTACCTAAAATAAATTATACAAAACCAGATTAAAAGATATTTAATATAAAATAAATTAATTTTACTTCAGTTAGTAAGAAGGTTCAGATTAATATCACATAAAAGTAGTCTTTTGTCAGCAGAAGCATTCTCATAGATAATCATAATATTTGCTTTAAATAGAGTAATATTAACATTTGGTTTATACTACACTTGGTTTATAAGCATTTGCCCTTGAAGAAATCCCTGGCAGTGATGGATATACACTAAAATCACTCCCCCTCTATCTAGAGCATCTGTGGAACATCTATGTTGATGGAATTAAAGGTACAGCTTTCTAAGAGGAGTCCCTTCTTCCTCTATCCACAGAAGGAGGCTTAGTATCTTAACAGTTGGTATTAAATAGTATGAGACTTTCTTTCAGCTGAGTTTTTGTGGGGTATGTGAGGTGGTGAGTTTCCAAGGCTTCAGAGAAGAAGCTATTTAACAATAGCACAATGGGTAAAAAATAATAATTTGAGAGATAAGAAGGGAGATCTAGAGAGATGGCAAGAGGTTGTGACTGATGTGGGATCTCGCATGACATTAAAATATCTAAGTTACTAAATATAAATAATATTTTGTATGAGTATACTATAAAAACTAAAAAAAACAGAGAAAAAGAAGTCAGAGTTTCTCATGCTCTTTTTTCAAAAACCCACTTCTCTGACCAGAATTACTCATTATCAAAAAGAACAAGAGGATTCTTCAAAACATTTACACACACACACACACACACACACACACACACACTGGCACACATACATATAGCATTGGGTTTCTGTTGCATATGCTTGTTTTTTAAAATAAAAAAGGTCACATTTTCCTACCGTTCTGAAAATTATTTACTAACATAATGATATAATCTCTATATCAATATTGATACATATAACTTCAACACATTATTTTTAATATCACATAATATGCCATAGAATGATTATACCATAATTTATTTAACTTTTCCCACATTAGGGAGTATTTAGGTTTTTGTAAGGTGTGGATCATTTACAGATTACAAAATCTATTCTAGGCCATTTAATGAGAAGGAGATTTAATTCACTAAATTATACCCTTACAGTTTCTTTGGAAGTGCACCAGAGAAATAGCAAGACGTTGTACTAATTTCCCAGAGTGTTGGCTCCATGGCTACACTAAATCTAGGCTAACATGTGGAGTAAGAAAGTCAGGAACGAAAACATGATGACTTACCCCTTGCCTATCAATATCCATTAAGCTAGCAATCAGCCAGATGAAACAATATTTGCATGGACAAAGAAAATACTAAACACTTCTAGGATTATACTTGGGAGCAGAGTTGTACACGTGGCCTCTCTTTTGCCTTCTAAGTCATGGGCAGGTGTATCTTCTAGGTGGAATCAAGCGTTGATTTCTTTCTCCTCAAATATTAGGGTTTTTTTCTTTGCTGTCTTTTCTTAGTTTTATTGACTCTTATCGCTGATGAATGAGTGCTCTCCAAGGGATTGTAACAAAAGGGTCGCACTGTGATCTCAGCAGAATATGAGCTAGTCTGACTTCTGGATACCATAACTCTGTATCCTTCTAGGGTTGTAAATTATCTGGGAGCTCTGTTCTGATGCTGAAGTCCTAGCACTGAGAGTGGCCACTCCACTAAGCGCCAGTACAGTACATCCACTAGCTGGATGGCTAACCTCAGAATCAGAGGCTCCCTTTCCTATCTCGTCCTGTCTGTGCCGTTATCTGGAACTACTCTGGGCTCTTTTCTGCTTCTTTCCAAACCCCAATACTTACATTCAGAGCCCTTTTCAGACAGTAGTTCACACTTTGAAAGCAATTTTCAAAATTTAACCTCAGCCTACCTACAAGTGCTGCTTACAGCTCATGATAAGGTGAGTACAGTACCCATTTGTCCTTAATGTAATCCTAATTAATTATTTTGACATTTGATCCTGAACCTCCAGGTTCTTTTTGTGTATGCTGTCTCTGAACTTGAATATTTTTGGAATTGCTTTTACCTCTGGAGTAGTTTCTCGGTGACCTTGCTTTGACCTGAACTTTTCTCCACTTTTTTTTTTTGCCCCTCCAGCAATATGATTCCACTTGCTTTCTAGTCTCCAAGAGTCTTTCTCCTGCCGATGACACACTTCTTCTAAGTTTCCAGACCTACTACAAATTTATTCTGTTGTTTTATGACAGTTCTGTAATCTTTTAGATTTTCTTAGTGTAAAAGGTAGAAATATAGGACATTACTCTCTCTTGTTATAATTTCCAATTTGCGTTCCCATTTATAACATGTTCATGTTATCATTCATGTTTTAAATGCTATATTAAAACAAAGTAGCAAAGTATGAAGTTAACAAGGTAAATTATAATTTTCAATGGGGGGACTCACACCTAGTAGAAGCCCTAAATCCACTGGGCACCTAATAAGCAATTAGTGGAATCTTCCTCTTTAACTGAATTCTGATTATCAATTAATGTTATTAACATGTGGTAGAGAAACTAGTCCAGTCTTCTTCTGTTCAAAAATGAGTAAACCATCAATCAGGAAGTGAAACTACTTGCACGAGCATATTTACTGAGATTTTCCAGGGTCAGGATTGCAATATGGCCCTTTTAGTCTTAGCCCACGGTTTACTTCTAGTTTTAAATCACTATTTCACTACCTCTTGATTATTGGGGAGATAAGCTGCTGTACGTGAGAGCATGGAAAATTAAGTTTTAAAGAAAATTAATTTTAAAATGGACAAATATTCTTTTTTTCAGAATTTATATATATACACAAATATATATATTCTCATATAACATAATAATGTATTATACATTTCATATACTATATATTTTATGTTATGTAGTTAAATATATTCCTTTTTAGAATTGTATAGACAAATTCAGTGTTTCTTCAACTGAATAAATCTAAAAATACAGACACTTGGCTAAAACTACTATTTTTCTCTGCCTTTAGAACCTGAGTTTCAATTAATGGCTATCATTTAATTATTTATGATAAATAGCCTTGAGAATAAAGAAATTCAATTAAAGGAACAAATGAATAGAGATAAAGGAAAAGAAGTCCTTTCCCTACATTTTTTTCCACCTAAAAATCTCACTGTAAGTCAACATTGTTTTACGTGTAAAAGTAATAAAGCTTATACAATGTTAGCCAAGCATGTATTGACTAGCTGTTTGGACCCTACTTTTGCAGTAGTTTTTTTTTGCTTTTTTTTTTTGTTGTTTGTTTGTTTTGTGGTACGCGGGCCTCTCACTGCTGTGACCTCTCCCGTGGCGGAGCACAGGCTCGGGACGCGCAGGCTCAGCGGCCATGGCTCACGGGCCCAGCCGCTCCGCGGCATGTGGGATCTTCCCGGACCGGGGCACGAACCCGTGTCCCCTGCATCGGCAGGCGGACTCTCAACCACTGCGCCACCAGGGAAGCCCTGCAGTAGTTTTTAAAAGTGTTCTAAATATGTCATATTTCTCTAATCCCTAAGGTAAAAATAAGTTCTTTTTGAATGTTTATACTTCCACAGTCAGACCACTGCTTCAAAATTGTATCATTCAAATATAGATTGCTTGAGTGATATTTCAAAATAATGGAAAAAAGTTATCACTAGATCCAGCACACAAGTAACTCAGCATATATGAATTTTCAGAAATATCTAAGTTCATGTATCAGACAAGAACACATTACTCAAGGAAACAATCTTTAATGTAATGGTCATAACAACACATTATGCACGTATAATGTAAAATTTTTACATTTTACAATTTTTCTAATTGTAAAAATTTATTTTACAATTAGAAGTGTTTTAAATTTGTTTCATATTATACCAGGCAATAAAATATATTCTTGACCAAAGAAACAGGTTATTTTCCCTAGTATCTATTATATCTTTAGGGTCATAACACACAATGTTATTTTGGAGATTCTTTAGGTCACTTAGATATGAAATTATGCATTATACATCCATTCACCCTTTAGAGAGTACCTTTTTATCACTAATGTTTTAACTAAATCCCATAAGGAATGTTGGCTAATGATATAGAGGAGATTTAATCCTCCTCCAGGTCCCCTAAACTTAGAATATAAAATATTTCTGGTAGGAGAAAAGCACTGTAATACTTTCAGATAATCAAATTTCAAGAGAGATGAACGTTTTTATTAGAAGAGCAATTGATATTTACAGGAAAAAGAGCTATTTGGGAGAAGAAATAAATGTAAGTTTTCTCATAAGTTTTCTCCTAAGTTGTAAATAAACAATATAGAGGGGCTTCCCTGGTGGCGCAGTGGTTGAGAGTCTGCCTGCCGATGCAGGGGACACGGGTTCGTGCCCCGGTCCGGGAAGATCCCACATGCCGCGGAGCGGCTGGGCCCGTGAGCCATGGCCGCTGAGCCTGCGCATCCGGAGCCTGTGCTCCGCAACAGGAGAGGCCACAGCAGTGAGAGGCCCGTGTACCGCCAAAAAAAAAAAACCAAACCAATATAGAGAACCTATATATGTTTACAAAATCAAATTACAACACTGAAATAGATATATTTCAATAAGAGTTAATATAAAAATGTTTCACAGATGACAGTAAACCTAAAGTTTACTTCCTCAAATGTAATCTAGAGGCAAGGCAGTGTACATAGAATGTTTGGACATATGAGGACATAATTATATTAGCACCTAATTTAGCCACTAATATAGAGATCTTAAATCAGTCACCTTGAGACTTTAAAACATTTCATGATTACTATTCTAACTAGTGCAAAAATAAGATACTGCTCTATTTTATTAATCCATTTGTTTTGTCTTACATTCATTGCAGTTTTAACAAAAACTTTGCATTTCCTAAAAATATTTCAGACACATCATACAATTCTGAATGAACGTTATACTTAACATGCTTCATTTAGAAGTAAATCTGAAAAGATTTATCGCATGCAAGTTAAATCATTACTTGAACTACTGTAAATTCTTACTAATAATACAAAACTGTTCTTAATGCCTATCTGGAAGAATACAGTGTGCCAGCTACCCAATTCTATTATTTCAAGGAAATGTAATTAAATTGGGTATCAACTCTTTCTGCTACCATTGACTCATTTCTAATTAACACTCTTGTCCCTAAAAAAAATCAAAGAAATGTTGTGGCTGAGTTCATCTTCTCATTAAGAGGATTACTGGCTTCAAACTGAGTCAAGAGTTGTGTTCTTTAATCTCCAAAGGGGGAAAAAATATGCTATCAAAATGATTTAGTATGAAGGATTCAAATTGCAATTTAAAAATGAAAACGTGGGGCCTGGCAGAACTTCCACCAGTGAGCCAAATAGAAAATCACTAAAATGAACTTTTGGGACAGGAAGATTGATGAGGATCCTTACCCATCTTTTCTGTTAAAAAAAATTGGTTGCAGAAAGTATCATAATGTACCTCTCTCTTGTGATATGAATTAAAACCAAAAGAGATCTCTACATTACCAGCAATAAACTTTGAAGATGAATATCACTTACACTGAGTATATCAAAAATAAGATATAGAATGTATTCTGAAAGTGAATCTGTTGATATTTTACTTTAACAAAATTCTGAAGATTAAAGGGGTGCAAAACACCATTTCTGAAGTTATCAGTCTATAGTCTCATTAATAATATATGTTAGCAACAAAGTCAACTTTACATTCCAGTTTCAATATGATGTAGAAACAGAGTGCAGAGGATTTTCAGAACAGTGAAAGTACTCTGTGTGATACTATAATGATACATACATGTCATTATACATTCTTCCAAACTCTTAGAATATTTAACACCAAGAGTGAATGCTAAGGCAAACTACTGACTTTGGGTGAATATGATGTGTCCGTGTGGGTTAATCAATTGTGATAAATATACCACTTTGGTGGGAGACCTTTATAACAGTGGAGGCTATGTATGTGCAGGGCAGGGGGTATATGGAAAATTCTGTACCTCCTTTTCAATTTTGCTATGAACCTAAACTGCTCTAAAAAATGAAGTCTTAAGAAAATGATGTGGACAAATATTTTATTTGTAAGTGTAATAAAGGAGATTAAGTGGTCATGAACATTTGAAGGCCCAACATTATATATACATGTGTGTATATATGTGTACGTATGCACATACACAATTCATATATCACAAGTCATCATTGGTAAACATGGCAAACTTATTTTAGTATTAGACCAGTTTTGAACTCATTGGTCACCAAGAATTTACCATATCAAATCTGACAAGTTAAATCTAAAATCACTTCCCATTCCTATACAAATATTTCCACCTTTCAGGTTAAGTGGTAAAAAATAACTACTTTTGCAATTGAAGGCACCTATCAGCTACACAGAATGTAAATGTCTGGATTTAGAATTTCAGCTCTATCACTCAGTAGTTGTGTACAACTATTAAAGTAACAATGTATCTGACCTTCAGGCTTTTCATCTATAATGAGAATATATAATAGCATCCTACTTTCAAGGTTGTTCATATTAAAAATAGCTAAAAATTATTGAGTACCACCTATGTGTATAGCACTGGGCCTTGTAGGCATTCTAAATAATTATCAAAACAATCCTCTGAAGTTATTATTAGCCCTACTTTACCAATGAAAAACCTGAGACTAATAAGATTAAGTAACTTGCTCAAAGTTAACACAGTTAGGAAGCAGCAAAGCCAAGATCTGAATCTGAGATTTTTTTCCCTCCAAAACCTATTTTCTAAACCACTAGCAAAATGAGAAAACCATAAAACTTTCTCAATGTACTGGAGGTGTTTGATTAATGTTAGTAATTATTATATCTTTCTTCCTTTACCTTAAAAACTTCTACTGATAATCTTCTGTTTAAAATAATGACAAGTCAGTGTAGCAAAGGCTTTTGTGGTAGAAGAAAAAAATGGTTCCACTAAACTTATAAAACTCTAAAGCTGCCTTACCATATAGAAGTGACTATATTTGATTGTTGATATAGGTCCTCCCAATTAACCTTTCAGTTCTTTGTAGTCAACTATATAGAACCTATTTCAAAATATATAAAAGCTCAGATAGTTGCTTTTACCTGTATTAGCAAAAAACAAAATCTCATAAGGAATAAACTATATCAAGAAGTCCATCTTTTCAAAGACTATTATCCACATTGAAAATGGATTAAAATATTTTTAAATGTTTTATGCTGCTTTATCTTTTAAATCATATTCTACAGATCATAAAAGTCTTCAGAAAAACAATGTTCTGAATGACAGTTGTGGGAAATTATAAAGACATGTTCCTTATGTAGTATTTGGCAATATCAATTTAAGCAATGTTTAGGCACAAAGTGCTCATAATGGCTATGAGATTTGTTTTGGGCAGATGAGTGATTCAGAGGAAGTTGTGATCAAAGACAGAATTACTCAGACCTATATGGCTGAGAAAATAGAAGCAGTACAATAAGCTATGATTTAGTTATAAAGGTAGGTATATGTAATGTCATTTACTCCTTAAAACCAGAGATTTTTGTCTCCCCCCTTCATTGCTTTATTCCAAAAACCTATACAATGTAAATGCTCAATAAATATTTGTTAAATGACTTTATTAAACAAATACCTAGCTGAGTATCTAACTTAGGAAACAATTACAGATATGAATGAACATTGCAGGTGCCTTATCAGGAGTATTGTAGGAAAGGAACTCTGGAATATCTGGAGAGAGGGTAATTATGAATTGCTGATGGAATCACAGGTCATAAAATTGAGTAAAGCTTGTTTTCCTAGTATTTGCAATCCCATCTGGCTTCAAGATTCTGGAATCTCTTGCTCCTAGGGAAAACTTATAATGGAATCAAGGAAGTAAGACATAGGCTAAGATGACACTGTGACAGGAAAATATTCCACATATACCTCCCACATTCACACCTGTTTCCTTAGAGTTCAGAGATTTTGAGATGTATCTTGGCAGGGGTCAATAATCAAAGGCTCCAATCCAAAGAACAGGAAATTCGATAGTGACAACTGGTCATCTGATATTGAATTTGGGCCCAGAAACAATAAATAATTTGAGGGACATAACTCTACTAGAGATGTAAAAGCAATATTGTGATAACTGATATAAAGTTAAGGATGAGATAGAAGAAGGTATATTTGGGTGTAATAAACATTTTTGTGTTGATGTTGTAAAAGCCATGGAAGAACGTGCAGAGCATAGGGCAAAGACGGAACCTGGGGAATAGTAATATTTGGAGGAGCAGTGGAATAAAGGAAGCCGCTGAAGATAAGTAAGAGAAATCCAAAGGAGAACCAAGAAACTCTGGATTGGAGAAACCAAAAAACATAAGAGTTTTAAAACATAGCTTAGATACTGACTTCCAGGTTCAAATAATGGCAGAGTAGCTTATATCACACTAACCCTCATGTTGGTAAAAATTATGGACTTTGGAATAAAAATGCATACACAATTTAAAAGCACTGGGAAGCAACCAAAAGCAGGCTAAAAGTGGAGCAGATAAAAACACTGAAAGAAAGGAAACATCGGTGAGATCCACATTGACTAGGGTTTTACTCTTAGGGCACCCTCAGTACACACAGCACCAAAAGAATAGAGATCATGCAGAAAACAGCCATCTACCTAAGCTGGAGAGTCCTAGGTGGTGTTTAGGACTGCCAGAAGAGATGAAAATCTAGGGGAAAAAATGCAATAAAGGAAAGAATTACAAAAGATAGGCTGCAAAAATATGTTGGCAAATTCCCCTCAAATCTCTGCCTGATTTCTGGTCTATATTGTGACGGGGAGACTTCCAATAAGCCAAGGTAAAAACTAGAGCAAATAACCTAAAAGAACTGATTAGAGATTTCAGTAGTTGCCCAATGGTTAGAAAATGATGTTTGGAGTTCAAGTTCTGCCAGTTTGGACGGGCTTGTTAATTATCTCAAACTTTACACTGAAACCCCAGAAAGAATACATCCTAGAAACAAGGGCAATACTAAAATAGATCTGCCCCAACAAAGACTAAAACCATGCCTCCAAAAAGAAAGTAGACCACCATTAATATAACCATCTGCTAAAATAAAGCCAGGTACTCTTTAGAGAAAGATAAGATAAACTGACTTCCCCAAATTATAATAATGAGCAGAGATTCAAGTGTTAATAGACTTGTGAAGAGAAGGGATCATATAACCCATAGTAAGAATAATGGGTAAATAGAAATAGCCCCCACAAATGACTTCAATTAAATGACTTATTTTATTTTATATTGGCCGTGCCGCACAGCTTGTTGGACCTTCGTTCCCCGACTAGGGATTGAACCCGGGCCCTGGCAGTGAGAGCACGGAGTCCTAACCATTGGACCACCAGGGAATTCCCAAAGGACTTTAAAATAACCCTATTGATTATGTTAAAGGATCTGAAGAAAAATATAGGCTTGTTAAAAAAATTAGGAATTGCAGGAGACGTACAAAAACTCTAAAAATAACCAGATGCAAGACTAGGAAAGAAAATGTAATATGTACAATCAAAAATTTATCACATGGGATTAGGAGTAGATTGGAAGCTACAGAGTAATGGATCATTGAACCTGTAGCAGGTCAACAGAAATTATCTGAGATGGCGGAAGACTAAGATGCAGAGATCACTTTCCTCTCCACAGATACACCAGAAATACATCTACACATGGAACAACTCCTACAGAACACCTACTTAACACTGGCAGAAGACCTCAGACCTCCCAAAAGGCAAGAAACTCCCCACGTACCTGGGTAGGGCAAAAGAAAAAAGAAAGAACGGAGACAAAAGAATAGGGACGGGACCTGCACCAGTGGGAGGGAGCCGTGAAGGAGGAAAGGTTCCCACACACTAGGAAGCACCCTCGCTGGCGGAGAGTGCGGGTGGCGGAGGGGGGAAGCTTCGGAGCCTCGGAGGAGAGAACGGCAACAGGGGTGCGGGGGGCAAAGCGGAGAGATTTCTGCACAGAGGATCGGTGCCAACCAGCACTCACCAGCCCGAGAGGCTTGTCTGCTCCCACGCCAGGGCGGGCGGGGCTGGGAGCTGAGGCTCGGGCTTAGGTCGGAGCGCAGGGAGAGGACCGGGATTGGCGGCATGAACACAGCATGCAGGAGGCTAGTGCGCCACAGCTGGCCGGGAGGGAGTCCGGGGAAAAGTCTGGACCTGCCGGAGAGGCAAGAGACTTTCTCTTCCCTCTTTGTTTCCTGGTGCGTGAGGAGAGGGGATTAAGAGCGCTGCTTAAAGGAGCTCCAGAGACGGGTGCGAGCCTCAGCTAAAAGCACGGATGCCAGAGACTGGCAGGAGACGCTAAGGCTGCTGCTGTCGCCACCAAGAAGCCTGTGTGCAAGCACAGATCACTATCCACACCTCCCCTCCTGGGAGCCTGTGCAGCCCGCCACCACCAGGGTCCCGTGATCCAGGGACAACTTCCCCGGGAGAACGCACGGCGAGCCTCAGGCTGCTGCAACGTCAGGCTGGCCTCTGACGCCGCAGGCTCGCCCCGCATCCGCACCCCTCCCTCCCCACGGCCTGAGTGAGCCAGAGCCCCCGAGTCAGTTGCTTCTTTAACCCCGTCCTGTATGAGCGAAGAACAGACACCGTCCAGCGACCTACACGCAGAGGCGGGGCCAAATCCAAAGCTGAACCCCGGGAGCTGTGCGAACAATGAAGAGAAAGGGAAATCTCTTCCAGCAGCCTCAGGAGAGGCGGATTAAATCTCCACAATCAACTTGATATACCCTGCATCTGTGTAATACATGAATAGACAATGAATCATCCCAAATTGAGGAGGTGGACTTTGAGAGCAAGATTTATTATTTTTGCCCCTTTTCCTCTTTTTGTGAGTGTGTATGTGTATGCTTCTGTGTGAGATTATGTCTGTATAGCTTTGCTTTCACCATTTGTCCTAGGGTTCTATCCGTCAATTTTTTTTACTTAAAAAAATTTTTTTTCTTAATATTATTTTATTTTACCTTACATTATTTTATTTTATCCTCTTTCTTTCTTTCTACTTTTTCTCCCTTTCATTCTGAGCTGTGTGGATGAAAGGCTCTTGGTTCTGCAGCCAGGCATCAGGGCTGTGCCTCTGAGGTGGGAGAGCCAAGTTCAGGACACTGGTCCACAAGAGACCTCCCAGCTCCACATAATATCAAATGGCGAAAATCTCCCAGAGATCTCCATCTCAACACCAGCACCCAGCTTCACTCAACGACCAGCAAGGTACAGTGCTGGACACCCTATGTCAAACAATTAGCATAGGACAGGAACACAACACCACCCAGTAGCAGAGAGGCTGCCTAAAAGAATAAGTCCACAGACACCCCAAAACACACCACCAGACGTGGACCTGCCCACCAGAAATACAAGATCCAGCCTCATACACCAAAACACAGGCACTAGTCCCCTCCACCAGGAAGCCTACACAACCCACTGAACCAGCTTTAGCCACTGGGTACAGACACAGAAAACAATGGGAACTATGAACCTGCAGCCTGCAAAAAGGAGACCCCAAACACAGTAAGATAAACAAAATGAGAAGACAGAGAAACACAGAGCAGATGAAGGAGCAAGATAAAAACCCATCAGACCTAACAAATGAAGAGGAAATAGGCAGTCTACCTGAAAAAGAATTCAGAATAATGATAGTAAAGATGATCCAAAATCTTGGAAATAGAATAGACAAAATGCAAGAAACATTTAACAAGGACCTAGAAGAACTAAAGATGAAACAAGCAATGAAAACACAATAAATGAAATTAAAACTACTCTAGATGGGATTAATAGCAAAATAACTGAGGCAGAAGAAAGGATAAGTGACCTGGAAGATAAAATAGTGGAAATAACTACTGTAGAGCAGAATAACGAAAAAAGAATGAAAAGAACAGAGGACAGTCTCAGAGACCTCTGGGACAACATTAAATGTACCAACATTCTAATTATAGGGGTCCCAGAAGAAGAACAGGAAAAGAAAGGGACCGAGAAAATATTTGAAGAGATTACAGATGAAAACTACCCTAATATGGGAAAGGAAATAGTTAAGCAAGTCCAGGAAGCACAGAGAGTCCCATACAGGATAAAGCCAAGGAGAAACATGCCAAGACACATAATAATCAAACTCTCAAAAATTTAATACAAAGAAAACGTATTAAAAGCAGCAAGGGAAAAATAACACACAAGGGAATCCCCATAAGGTTAACAGCTGATCTTTCAGCAGAAACTCTGCAAGCCAGAAGGGACTGGCAGGACATATTTAAAGCGATGAAGGAGAAAAACCTACAACCAAGTTTACTCTACCCAGTAAGGATCTCATTCAGATTTGATGAAGAAATTAAAACCTTTACAGACAAGGAAAAGCTGAGAGAGTTCACCACCAAACCAGCTTTACAACAAATGCTAAAGGAACTTCTCTACGCAAGGAACGAAAGAGAAGGAAAAGACCTACAATAACAAACCCAAAACAATTAGGAAAACGGGAATAGGAACATACATATCGATAATTACCTTAAATGTAAATGGATTTAATGCTCCCACCAAAAGACACAGACTGGCTGAATGGATACAAAAACAAGACCCGTATATATGCTGTCTACAAGAGAACCACTTCCAACCTAGGGACACATAGAGACTGAAAGTGAGGGGATGGAAAAGGATATTCCATGCAAATGGAAACCAAAAGAAAGCTGGAGTAGCAATTCTCATATCAGACAAAATAGACTTTAAAATAAAGATTATTAGAAGAGACAAAGAAGGATACTACATAATGATCAAGGGATCGATCCAAGAAGAAGATATAACAATTGTAAATATTTATGCACCCAACATATGAGCACCTCAATACATAAGGCAAATACTAACAGCCATAAAAGGGGAAATTGACAGTAACACATTCATAATAGGGGACTTTAACACCCCACTTTCACCAATGGACAGATCATCCAAAATGAAAATAAATAAGGAAACACAAGCTTTAAATGACACGTTAAACAAGATGGACTTAAATGATATTTATAGGACATTCCATCCAAAAACAACAGAGTATACATTTTACTTAAGTGCTCATAGAACATTCTCCAGGATAGATCATATCTTGGGTCACAAATCAAGCCTTGGTAAATTTAAGAAAATTGAAATTGTATCAAGTATCTTTTCTGACCACAATGCTACGAGACTAGATATCAATTACAGGAAAAGTTCTGTAAAAAATACAAACCATGGAGGCTAAACAATACACTGCTTAATAACGAAGTGATCACTGAAGAAATCAAAGAGGAAATCAAAAAATACCTAGAAACAAATGACAATGGAGACACGACGACCCAAAACTTATGAGTTGCAGCAAAAGCAGTTCTAAGAGGGAAGTTTATAGCAATACAATCCTACCTTAAGAAACAGGAAACATCTCGAATAAACAACCTAACCTTGCACCTAAAGCAACTAGAGAAAGAAGAACAAAAAATCCCCAAAGTTAGCAGAAGGAAGGAAATCATAAAGATCAGATCAGAAATAAATGAAAAACAAATGAAGGAAACGATGGCAAAGATCAATAAAACTAAAAGCTGGTTCTTTGAGAAGATAAACAAAATTGATAAACCATTAGCCAGACATCAAGAAAAAAAGAGAGAAGACTCAAAATCAATATAATTAGAAATGAAAAACAAGGAGTAACAACTGACACTGCAGAAATACAAAAGATCTTGAGAGATTACTACAAGCAACTCTATGCCAATAAAATGGACAACCTGGAAGAAATGGACAAATTTTTAGAAATGCACAACCTGCCAAGAGTGAATCAGGAAGAAATAGAAAATATGAATAGACCAATCACAAGCACTGAAATTGAAACTGTGATTAAAAATCTTCCAACAAACAAAAGCCCAGGACCAGATTGCTTCACAGGCGAATTCTATCAAACATTTAGAGAAGAGCTAACACCTATCCTTCTCAAACTCTTCCAAAATATAGCAGAGGGAGGAACACTCCCAAACTCATTCTACAAGGCCACCACCACCCTGATACCAAAACCAGACAAGGATGTCACAAAGAAAGAAAACTACAGGTCAATATCACTGATGAACATAGATGCAAAAATCCTCAACAAAATACTAGCAAACAGAATCTAACAGCACATTAAAAGGATCATACACCATGATCAAGTGGGGTTTATTCCAGGAATGCAAGGATTCTTCAATATATGCAAATCAATCAACATGATACACCATATTAAGAAACTGAAGGATAAAAACCATATGATCATCTCAATAGATGCAGAGAAAGCTGTTGACAAAATTCAACACCCATTTATGATAAAAAAACCCTGCAGAATGTAGGCATACAGGGAACTTTCCTCAACATAATAAAGTCCATATATGACAAACCCACAGCCAACATCATCCTCAATGTTGAAAAACTGAAACCATTTCCACTAAGATCAGGAACAAGAGAAGGTTGCCCACTCTCACCACTATTATTCAACATAGTTTTGGAAGTTTTAGCCAGAGCAATCCGAGAAGAAAATGAAATAAAAGGAATCCAAACCGGAAAAGAAGAAGTAAAGTTGTCACTGTTTGCAGATGACATGATACTCTACATAGAGAATCCTAACGATGCTACCAGAAAACTACTAGAGCTAATCAATGAATTTGGTAAAGTAGCAGGATACAAAATTAATGCACAGAAATCTCTAGCGTTCCTATACACTAATGATGAAAAATCTGAAAGTGAAATGAAGAAAACATGCCCATTTACCACTGCAACAAAAAGAATAAAATATCTAGGAATAAACCTACCTATGGAGACAAAAGACCTGTATGTAGAAAATTATAAGATACTGATGAGAGAAATTAAAGATGATACAAATGGGTGGTGAGATATACCATGTTCGTGGATTGGAAGAATCAACATTGTGAAAATGACTCTACTACCCAAAGCAATCTACAGATTCAATGCAATCCCTATCAAACTACCACTGGCATTTTTCACAGAACTAGAACAAAAAATTTCACAATTTGTATGGAAACACAAAAGATCCCGAATAGCCAAAGCAATGTTGAGAATGAAAAATGGAGCTGGAGGAATCAGACTCCCTGACTTCAGACTATACTACAAAGCTACATTACTGTAATCAAGACAGTACGGTACTGGCACAAAAACAGAAATATAGATCAATGGAATAGGATAGAAAGCCCAGAGATAAACCCGCACACATATGGTCACCTTATCTTTGATAAAGGAGGCAGGAATGTAACATGGAGAAAGGACAGCCTCTTCAATAAGTGGTGCTGGGAAAACTGGACAGCTACATGTAAAAGAATGAAATTAGAACACTCCCTAACACCATACACAAAAATAAACTCAAAATGGATTACAGACCTAAATGTAAGGCCAGAAACTATCAAACTCTTAGAGGAAAACACAGGCAGAACACTCTATGACATAAATCACAGCAAGATCCTTTTTGATCCACTTCCTAGAGAAATGGAAATAAAAACAAAAATAAACAAATGGGACCTAATGAAACTTCAAAGCATTGCACAGCAAAGGAAACCACAAACAAGACCAAAAGACAACCCTCAGAATGGGAGAAAATATTTGCAAATAAAACAACTGACAAAGGATTAATCTCCAAAATTTACAAGCGGCTCTTGTAGCTCAATAACAAAAAAAACAAACAACCCAATTCAAAAATGGGCAGAAGACCTAAACAGACATTTCTCCAAAGAAGTATACAGACTGCCAACAAACACATGAAAGAATGCTCAACATCATTAATCATTAGAGAAATGCAAATCAAAACTACAATGTGATATCATGTCACACCAGTCAGATGGCCATTATCAAAAAATCTACAAACAATAAGTGCTGGACAGGGTGTTGAGAAAAGGGAACCCTCTTGCACTGCTGGTGAGAATGTGAATTGGTACAGCCGCTATAGAACAGTATGGAGGTTCCTTAAAAAACTACAAAGAGAACTACCATATGACCCAGCAATCCCACATACTGAGAAAACCATAATTCAAAAAGAGTCATGTGACAAAATGTTCATTGCAACTCTATTTACAATAGCCTGGAGATGGAAACAACCTAAGTGTCCATCATCAGATGAATGGATAAAGAAGATGTGGCACATATATACAATGGAATATTACTCAGCCATAAAAAGAAACGAAATTGAGCTATTTGTAATGAGGTGTATGGACCTAGAGTCTGTCATACAGAGTGAAGTAAGTCAGAAAGAGAAAGACAAATACCTTATGCTAACACATATATATGGAATTTAAGGAAAAAAACTGTCATGAAGAACCTAGGAGTAAGACAGGAATAAAGACACAGACCTACTAGAGAATGGGCTTGAGGATATGGGGAGGGGGAAGGGTAAGGTGTGAGAAAGTGAGAGAGTGGCATGGACATATATACACTACCAAATATAAAATAGCTAGCTAGTGGGAAGCAGCCGCATAGCACAGGGAGATCAGCTTGGTGCTCTATGACCACCTAGAGGGGTGGAATAGGGAGGGTGGGAGGGAGAGAAACGCAAGAGGGAAGAGATATGGGAACATATGTATATGTATAAATGATTCACTTTGTTTTAAAGCAGAAACTAACACACCATTGTAAAGCAATTATAATCCAATAAAGATGTAAAAAAAAAAAAAAAGAAGTTATCCACAAGCAGCACCTAGTAATAGAGATTTGAGTTTCTGAATGTGTGAAGCAAATGTCAGAACTAAAGGGATAAGTATAAAAATTTATAATCATATTTTAATCATATGTAGAGATTTTCTTTACCCCACTCTTAGTAAATAGAAAGCAAAATATTTTAGAAGGTTTGGCTTTAGAAAATGTAACCAATACTATCAGTAAGACTTAATCATCATTCTTAGCTTCTTAAATCAAACTGTTGCTAGATTCATATTCAACTCACTCTAAATACATGTGGAACATAAAACAAAACAGATCACATGTAAAGCATTAGAACATTATCAAAAAATGTCAAGGAATGTGATCATACAGATCATGTTTCTTATAACATACATGTAATATAAAATGCATAAGAATAAGACATAAGACATCTCCAAATATTTATAAATTAAACAATAGTTTTAATAACTAATATATGTATATTTAAGAATAAAACTCATTTGTTAAGATATAAATACTCTCCAGATTGTTACATAGATTCAATGCAATTCCAACTGACAAACTTACTTTATAGAAATTGACAAGGTGATTATATATTTTATATGAAAATGCAAAAGATTTAGAAAAGCAAAACATTTTTGAAAAGGAAAAACAAATTAGAAGACTTGTAACAGCTGATCTCAAAGGCCACCGAAAACTTACAGCTATCATGACTGTGTTATTCACTTAAGGATAAACATTTAAATCAATGGCTCAGAATGGAAAGTATAGTAATCAACCCACACATATATATGATCAATTGATTTTTTACAAAAATATCAAAATAATTCAGTGGGGAAATTATAGTTTCCAATAAATCTTGCTGGAAAAACTATAAATCCATATGGAAAAAGATTTATTTTAGCCCCTACCTCACCCATCCATAAAAATCTACCTAAAGTAGATTTATACACCTAAATGCAAAAGCTAAAACTATAGAGCATCTAGGAGGCAAGAAAGAAGAATATCTTTATAGGGATAGATAAGATTCCTTTAATAGACAAAAAAATTCTAAGCTAAAAGGTAGGACAAGTAACAGTGACAAAATTGGGACCATTAAAATTAAAACTGAGGAAGCAAAGTCAAGCCACAATGAAGAACATATATACATAAACATATGAAATATATAGAAATATAGACATATAAATATATACATATACAAATCAATAATAAAGAGAATAAGTCACTCATTAAAATGGTTAGAACACTTGAACAGCACACTTAAAAAAATGAAAATGTATGAATCAACAATAAGCATAAGAAAAGTTGTTCATTGTCATCTGTCATTAGAGTAATGAAAGTTAAAACAACGAGATGCCCCTAAACACCCAATTCAGAGACTAAGATGAAAAAGACGACTGAAGAAAATACAGAATAACTTGTACTCCCTTCGTATTGCTTGTGAGGATGTAAAATGATACAAACATTTTGGAAAACTCTCTGACAATATCTTTTAAATATAATATAAAACCACTTTATACCCCAGGAATTCCTCATGTAGACATTTACCCACTCAAAAAAGAAAATGTATATGGACAAAAAGGTTTGTCTCAGAATGTTCACCACAGCTTTATTCATCACAGCTCAAAATTTGAAAACAAGCTTGTTCGTCAATAGAAGAACGAATAAATAAATTTTGGTATATTCGTGCAATGACATATTACACTTCAATAAAAATGAAAACAATGACTGAAGCATGGCATGCCACAGATATATCTCAAAAATATTAATTTGACCAAAATCATCCAGATACAAAAGTGTAAAGACTCTGTAATTCCATTTAAATAAAATTCAAGAACACATAGAATTAATCTATATAATAGAAATCACAGCAATGCTTACCTGTGAGAATATGATTGAAAATAACCGTAAGAAAAACTTCTAGGGTGACAAAAATATTTTTTATCTTGACAGGAGTGGTAATTACATAGTCGTTACAAAGGTTACTTAAGGATAATTAAAACTGATGCATTTTATTTTATGGAAACTGTAGTTCCCAGAATAATATATAATGCAAAGATTATGTAGGAAAAATACTGAAAGAAGATATTTGCCTTTGGACATAACATTCAGTGGTGAACTTTGCCTGAGTACTATCCATAGCATGGTTAGAACAGGAGTCAGAATACAGTAATTTAAGCACTGGGTGGCAGGTTTTATTCATGAATGAATTCATTCAACATTCATTTATCAAACACATATTTTTTTAATAAATTTATTTATTTTTGGCTGTGTTGGGTCTTCATTCCTGTATGTGTGGGCTTTCCCTAGTTGTGGCGAGCAGGGGCTACT
Source organism: Delphinapterus leucas (assembly GCF_059928025.1). Lineage (NCBI taxonomy): Eukaryota > Metazoa > Chordata > Mammalia > Artiodactyla > Monodontidae > Delphinapterus > Delphinapterus leucas. Next base: position 13,939,450 of record NC_143129.1, read on the forward strand.
CTTCGTCGTGGTGCACGGGCTTCTCATTGTGGTGGCTTCTCTTGTTGCAGAGCATGGGCTCTAGGTGCGTGGGCTTCAGTAGTTGTGGCATGCAGGCTCAGTAGTTGTGGCTCATGGGCTCTAGAGCGCAGGCTCAGTAGTTGTGGCACGCGGGCTTAGTTGCTCCACGGCATGTGGGATCTTCCGAACAAGGGCTCAAAACTGTGCCCCCTGCACTGGCAGGCGGATTCTTAACCACTGCGCCACCAGGGAAGTCCCTCAAACACATGTTTTGATGGACACTGTTCAAGCACTGAGGATAAAGTGACCAAGAACAACAGGATTCTGCCTTCACAGAATTTGTATTCTAGTAGAAATAGACACTGAATGAATGAATCAATGATTGAGATAATACATTGGATTAGTTCTATAAAGTTAACTTCTATAAAGTGAAGTCACAGAAGAGAGGACAATATAGAAAAATAATAACCAACTGAAATTCAGGTAATCTTTCAGATGGCTATCTATTCTTTTGTAAACCAACTAACTTCTGAAGGCCACATTTCCACATTTTTAAAATGAAAAGACTAATCAGGAATATCTCTAAATTATACCTCTTGTAAAATCCTGAGCTTCATTTCATATTACATTATGCACATTTCCCATAAAGATTTTTGGTTTTTTCTATTTTTCCTAGAGTATGAGTTGCTAAAATTAAATTAATCTGCTTTATTATTCTAAATCAACTAAATCTAATTTTAAATCATTATATATATATTGGGGGGGCGGGGGGGTACACGGGCCTCTCACTGCTGTGGCCTCTCCCGTTGCGGAGCACAGGCTCCAGACGCGCAGGCTCAGCGGCCATGGCTCACGGGCCTAGCCGCTCCACGGCATGTGGGATCTTCCTGGACCGGGGAACGAACCCATGTCCCCTGCATCGGCGGACTCTCAACTACTGCGCCACCAGGGAAGCCGTAAATCATTATATTTGTTTAAAAAGATCAGGACATGTATATGCAGGATAGTCTTACTTCATTTTCCCACACCAAAAATTTTAAAAACCCTCATTGTGTGTGTGTGTGTGTGTGTGTGTGTGAGCATAAATGCATGATCATGTGAAGCACAATCAATTATTGGAGAGCAGCTCTCAGAAATGAAGGCTGAGTTCCAGGTCCAGGAGGATATAGTCATATCCTTGGCCCACTGGATGGAAATGATGAATCTGTTTATACACCCAAATTCTCACAATTAACGTTATTATTTCAAAAAACAATAAGAAATAAGATGGGTCACATTTATCAGGAATTCATACATGGGAAGTTTTTGTTTTTTAGTAAGTGACTAAAATAGATACCCTTTCGTGAGAATCTAAAAATCAACAATTTTGCTGTGATTTTCTTTCAAAATTGTGTTTGGGGTTTTGAAAATAATAATACATATAATCACTGTTGAATTACAAAGGCAATTCGGCATGTGGTGTTGTCATATTAAAATGGAATAAGGTGTTAATCATCACAAGTTAGTTCATGATTACACAATAATGTAGAAAAAACTGGCAACAATAAAGCAGTAATTTAATTTTTATTTAAATTCTTATGATCCTTTATTTTTTACACCATATTTTCTTTGTTTAACCTAGTTATAGATCCTCATTTGAGCTTGGAAATTGGTGGGCTCAGTAAAATCCTTGCATATGTCTTAATAAATAATGGAAAATGTTTTAATACAAACATGCACACTCTGTATTTGCATGTCCTATCAGCTAGACAATTATGATTGAACTTGATAGCCCCTATTGCTTGCTAATTAGTATTTAAACCAGAATTTTATTATCTTCATGCTCTCAATGCCTGTATGGGCGTGTTGTTGACAAAGTAAGTTGCCAACATCTTATAAAGAGGTGGCCAACTCGAACAATGTATTATGATGCATTAAACAAGTTTACTTCAACACATCTGAGTGTTTTAATAAATAATGACATTTTATACAATAAAGAATAGGTAGGAAATTATAAATAAGTTTGAATTTGCTGCTTATTTCATGACTGAAATAATTGTTATAGAACAAATATAAATAGCATCAATTTGTATTTAACATATGAATACTGGTTCTCAAGGATGGCATAGTGTTTCACCGTTCCCTAATTAACCAACAATAGTGCTTCTGAGAGGAGATGAGAGCATAGCTACTATGCTTTTTCCCAGAGACTCAGGCAATGAAAAACAAAATATGTTTAATGGTTGAAGATAATTTTCTGACTGCAATAATGGGCCAAAATATAGTAAACTTAACAGTAAAAATTAATACTAGATGCACCAAAAGTGGTTTAATATCAGTGGTATCCCTTCTTTTTTTGATTGAAAGATACCTTGATAGTTTCATTTAAAAAAGAAATTATTCCTACCCCATCTCATTTTCATTCTTTCCCTTCGTCTTTCCCTACCTCCCCTCAGCAAAATGCAAATTGAAATAAAATGTTTTCATTGTGCCAGAAGAATATTTCCTACACAAGATAAAATTTAAACCCAATCTTTACAAAGATCAGCTATCTCCCTCGTTCATACAGAAAAATGAATGACCACCTTCTGAAAAACTGAAGTAGATTGAAAATGTGCTAGTTAATTAAAGAGTAAAGTTCAATTCTGCTCAAACACTAAATTTTAATAAAAGACTTCTCGTGATTGGAATAAAAAACCGATACTGTGAATTTGTATTTGACCTGGAAATGCACGTATTATCCTAGACACACAGTCAATTCTGAAATTCCCTTTTAATGGAAATGCATAATAAAAATGCTTTCTCATAAGAATGTTTAAGTGGAATCCATGCCTCCATCCCAGCTCTGATTTATCCAGCATAGGCTGTGCAAAGTAATTATAAGATTTTCCAATATTCCTGGAGTTGACTGAATTCAAGTCACACATCTTCCTGTGAACTCTAAATAATGTGTTATCACAGACAAGACCCAGGTCCCTAAACCAGGACAAGGATAAGAAATGCATTTTAAAATATTAAGATTCTCCAAGCAAAATCATATATAGTAAAATCTACTATTTTCCTTTTTGTATTCTGCTGCCAAAGTTTCTAAGACTTTGACACTCTTTACTGCATCCTACAGAAGACTTGGAAGACAAAAGCAGCATTCACTCAACAAACATTTAAGCAGTGTTTACCAGGTGCTATTAATTGTGATTGTGAGAAGTGCTGGAAACACAGCAATGATGAAGACGAAGAGGAATCTTGTCCTCAGAGAGCGTACTTAGGAATATGTGACACAGAATATAATGGAATAAAGAAATAGGTACAGTAATAGTGGGCTGTGAGAACTAGTAAAAAGAAAACTACCATAATAATAAAAGAGAAATCATAGATTTGCAAGTATTTAAGGAGGGAAAAGCCAATCTATGAAGGCAATATCTTAAATGGAACCTGTGGATAAGAAAGAGACAAAGAGTGTTCTTGAAAGAAGGAAAGTACGTGTAAAGTCCTAAGCTGAGAAGCTAGTGAGAACCAAGAATTCCCGTCTGTATATAATAAATCTGAAAAGTTTATAAAATATCCAAGTGAGAATGCTATAAGCAGTTGGATAAAAAAATTACAGTTCGGCAAAGAGATTTGTGCTTGATATATACATTTGAGAGTTATTACCATATGAACTATTTAAAAACATGGAGCAGGATGGGATGCAGAACTTGAGGCATGATACATTCCATAATTTAGTGATCTGATGGGGAAAAGAAAGCTGCAAAAAGAGTCTGTCAAGGAGTGGCCAGTGGAAAAAAAAAAAAAGAAAATGATGAAAGGTAAGGGAAAGGACTGTTTCACAAAAGCAGGTGTAAGTGATTTTGGCAGAAATTGCTATTAGGTAAAAGCTATGAGAAGAAAAGCATTTCATTGGATTAGGCAACAAGACCCTGGTGGGTTTGAGGCCTTACTGAAGTGAATTGAAGAATGAACTTAAACTTGCATTTCTAGCAGCACAGAAGACCAGATTCCATGCCTGACCTTTCTGATGAAAACAACTCTAAGGAATCTAAAAGAAGAAAACAGTCAGACACCACATACACAAACACACACACGCACACACACACACACACACAAACAGTGCCACCAAGAGCAAGACAAACAGCAGACTAGGAATGGATTATACATGAAGTCTGTCCTATCTTCCCAATTTTTCCTTAAAACTATTCTGAAACAACAAAAATGTTTATTTTAAAAAAGAATAAAATTTAAAAGATGGAAAACAGTAAGGATGGGGAGCAACTGGAACTTTCCTAAGATACTGGTGGGAGCACAAATTGCTTTAGCCAGTTGGTTTAGCCACTTTGGAAAACTGGAAGTAGCTGCTAAAACTGAACATCTGCATGTTCTATGTCCAATAATTATTCTCCTAGTGTATCCCCAACAAATATGCATAGGTATATTTACCAAAATATATGTACAAATAGCAGCACTATTTGTAATAGCCACACACTAGAAACTAAGTGAATGCCCATCAGCAATAGAATAAAATGCTACTTACACACAGGAAGTACTCTTCAACTGTGGAAATGAATGAACCACAACTGGGGCAATAACAGGGAGGAATCTTGCAGAAGAATGATAAAATGAAAGAACACAGACACAAAAGAGTCTATTTTGAATAAAATAGGCAAAACTAACCCTTGGTGTAGCAATTAGGAAAGGAACTCCTTTGGGGGAGGCTGGTTCCTGACAGAAGAGCACCAAGGGGGTTTCTCTGGTGCCAATAACATCCTGTTTCTTGATCTGGGTGCTGTTAACCTACTAATTCAGTTTGTAAAAATTCATCCTTCTGTGCACTTGTAATATTTGTACTTTTCTAGATGTGTATAATGTTTCAATTTTAAAATTTGTAATTCTTAAAAGTCAGCAGAATTAGATGTGCAAATACTTTAAAGAACGGCTATTTTCAGACCCAGAGAATTAAAAATATTGAAATATGCTTAAAGAAGTTAAAATGAAAGATTGAAAATATGAGTCAGGAACAAAAAACTGTAACAAATAACCAAGCAGATTTTTTAAGTACCATGTAAAATTGTGAGAATATTTTTTAAAAACTCTATAATATTATGAAGAAACTATAAAACAAACAAAAAAACTGGAGAATTTCATAAAAGCAACTAGAGGAAAAAAATTAACTGGACCCTTGAGAAAAAAGGAAGCCAAAACACAGTGGAATACTAACTTCAGTAACATTTAGAGCCAGAGAAAATATGTTTCCATTTTCCACAAACACATTTCATTAATGATAACATTAGAGGAATAGATAGAAGGAATAGATAGAAATCTCAGATAGAAGATCTGAGATTTAAGATGGAATGATGAACTAAAACAGTGACTAAAATTAATAAATTAAATATCCACATTTAGAGCTTGACAAGAAAAAAACCGTTTAATCAGCCTCTCTCTTCCAAAAAAACATAATATGTTGAGGAAAAAAATGTGATAAAGAAAGGAATAGAAAAATAAAATAATCATACAAGCAAGAGCACACAGATAGTCACAAGTTGGTCAAAAAAGTCAAAAGAAAGCAATATTACATAATATTCAGAATGAAAGAGAGGTATGAGTACAGGGTTGGAAGAGATTAAAAAATAATAAGAGGGTACTGCAAACAACATCATAAAATAAATTTGAAAACTTAGATGAGAAGAAAATTTTGCCAAATACAGCTCACTAAATGAAGCACAGAAAAATTAGAAAGCCTAGATATTCCTATCACATTTAAAGAAGTTGAATTATTTGTCAAAAATATTCTCACAATTAAAATGTCAGGCCAAATTTTTTCTTTTTTTCTGGTGAGTTTCTACCCAACATTCAAGGAAGAAAGAATTTCAACCTTACAAAAATACTTTAAGAGAATAGGAAAAGAGGAAACATTCCCAGAACTCATTTTATAGGGCCAATAAAAGTTTAAAACTAAAACAAGTACAGGTTAAGAAATTAAAGCTATCAGTTAATTTTAACATTGTACATGGAAAAAAATGCAAAGTGAAATATAATTAGATTGACTTTATCAGTATTTATAATGATCAATTCATCAAGACCAACTTAGGTTTATCCAAATTGATTTATCATTAGACATTTAGTGTAATCTGCTCACAATAGCAGATGAACAAATTAAAGCAAAAAAAATCACATAACACCCAATATTCGGTCATAATTTAAAAAATTTTAAACTAAAAGAAAAATTAGAAAGGGGAAATTCAGTAACTGTATACATGCATGTATGTATGCACATATGAATGTACATATGTATGCATGTACTATACATGATACAAATGCACACACACATAAACACATAGAATTTAATGATGAACAGTGGATTTGCTCCTTTGAAATAAGAAATTTTCTTAAAACTTCTAAATATTCTTAGTCAATGGTAGGAAAAGAGATGACTAAAAAGACTGGAATGAATGACCCAAACTGTCATTATTATGACATGTGATTGTGTATATAGAAGAGGAAAAGTAATTTACAAATAAATTATTAGAATTAATCAACAAATTTAGCTTGTTTCTGAGATACACCATCAGCACATACAAATTCAGTTGCACTTCTGTACACAGCAGCACCACACAATAGGAAAAATATATGCAAAAGGTATCTTTGTAAATAATGACTATCAATATTTCAAATATATCAATTCTTCCCAAAGTAATCTAGAGATTTGCTGCAATGGCAATTCATATATAAAAGTTGTCTGTTTGTTTATTTGGTAGAACATGACAATCATATTATTAATCATAAAATTAATATGATGTAATAAAGACTCAAGAACATCTAAGACCTAAGAGGGAGAATTTGCCTCATTGGAAATCAAGATTTTAATAAAACTGGACTAAAGGTAGTGCAATGTTGATGCCAGAATATAAAAATAAAAATTACTAGAAAAGAATAAAAAGCCCATAATCAAATCTACACATTGATAGAAACTTGATTTACAACCTAGCTTGCGTTATTGTACTTTGGTAACATGGATTTTTCAATAAATGATCTGAAACTATCGGTATCCATATGGAAAGAATAGAATTATACTCCTATCTCACGTTCTAACAGAAATCCATCTCAGATAAATTAAACTTTTAAAGGTGAAAGAAAAACCTTTACTTTTAGAATAAAATATAGGAACATATGGAATCAAGATAGAAACAGATTTCTTAAAACACAAAAAGAATTTCTTAAAATACAAAAGTGAATTAAAGAAAAGTTTGATACATTTGGCTATATTAAAATTAAGAATTTATGCTGATTAAATGACACCCTGGAGAAAATTAAAACAGAAGCTACAAACTAGAATTAGATATCTGCAATACATATCATTAATATTAGACTGCTATCTTGAAAATATAAAAGATTACAAGTCAATACATAAAAGCCAAACGATCCAATGTGCCAGTAGAGGAATAATGTAAACAAGCAAGTCATTGATAAGAAAAAATGTATACTGGCTAAAACCCTAGGATTTTTTAATAACAACAACTTTGGGGGAAAAAAATAAAAGAATACCAAATATCAGTGAATATACAGAGCAGCAGGGATATCTAAGCAATAGTGGTGCTGGCGATGACCTTTCCCCCTTACATAGAGAGATGAAGAGATGAAGATACAAATGTAGAGACATACAGATTTATAGAGACAGAGATGGTAGAGATACAGATTAAATGTTTCCAGGTACTGAAAACTGTTTATCATTTCACAAAGCACATGACTTTTTAATATTGACATTTATTTAGCAAAGAATCTCACCACTACCTTGAAAATATTAACAGCCTTTAAGATTCCAACAATTATACTCCAATAAAGATGCTAAAAAAATTAGTTAAGATTCCAACAGATTGAAAAACAAATTCTTTAAAACCATCAACATTCACCTAATTGTTAAAAACTAGATGATACACAATGTCACTACTTTCTAACCGAAGTTTGAAAGCAAATAATATAACTGCTATTTATTCCAGAACTTGCTTCATAATAATATAAATGAATATTTGTGATATTGAAGCTTGTTTAATTCTACAGAACTTCTGCTTCAGTTTTCTTCCTTTAATCTAGGCTCTAAGCAAGTTTGACCATTTCAGACATTGAGATTTTCCCAAAGGTCTGACTTTGAATGGTGCTTCCAACCATATCTGAATTGTGGTGAAAGAAACTTACAGTTTAGTAAAGTCCTCGTCTATCCAAACAGTTACATTCTCCAAAATACTTGCAGTGTGGATTACTTCTGTTTTTGTTTTGATTTATCTTTCATTTTTTCACATTTTAGTTTATGTTTGCATCATAACTTCATTGGTATATATTTTTCCATACAAGATTCATGGTGGTTTCTATAACCCATCATGTTTCATGGTGACAGTTAAATCTAATGATATAGAAACATTACTGTTCTTTTCTTCATAGACATCTTACAAATTAAGCTTCACCCAATATAATCGAAGGTAAATATTACTAATAATATTTTTGTTTAATATTTATTTATATTTTAGTCCTATCAATGCAAATGTTTCTAGATGTATTATAGTTGTATGACCATTTAAAATAGCATATTGTGCCATCATGAAGAAATAATGACTTAATAATATATTTACACATATTTTTTCACAGATACTTTATAAGCAGCAGAAATAAATATAATAATTTTTTTCTCATGAATCTGGTACATTATCTCACTGAAGCCAATGTATTGACTGATTACTGATTCCTTTGGATGCCAAGGACCTCCTGGTAATAAGTTCAAGTCTATTTTGCTGTGTGTGAATATATCAAATAAAAAAATTAAATATTGGTAAAACAATCTGGGTTCTCTTTTAGAGGTTAATATTTTTTGAGCAGGATTATTTCACGAATATAACAGAATAATAACATAAACCAAAACTAATCTATACTTGTTGAACACTTACTGTGTGCCAGGCAGTGTTCCACACTTTACAAGCAGTAACTCATTTAATCACAACAGCAATATGACACCTTCATTTTAGAGATGATGAAACTGAGGCGCAGAAAAAATGATGTAATTCAGCCATGTTAGCACAATTTGTAAATGGCAGAGCTGGAATGGGAATGTAAGAAATTTTGCCCCTGAGTCCAGACTCTTAAGTATTATGTCTTATCTCAAACCAAATTAAGATTTTCAATAAATAAATATGAAGATTTTAACAAATACATTTCCATTAAAAAAAAAACTTGTATTGCACAGCAAGGATCTAGATCTACTAATCTTAAGTGCTGACATCTGCTATTATGCAAAAGAAAATTCGTAAGTTTTGGTGGTCAGGGTAGTCTGGGAAAAGCAGGCAGATTTGTGTGTGTGTGTGTTTGCACACTCACATATATGCACGCATGTGCAAAAGCACAATGGTAGATTGACTGGAGTTAAACTTGCCCCTGAAAATGTTGACCAGAAATCAGCTCAGTCAGGCAAAAATGGCACATCTGGCAGGCAAAATACATAGTCAGAATCAAAAATATCAATTCAGAAAAACAGGGCCATTCATGCAAACAGTTTAAGCCGAGCAACAGAAAATTGGGCAACCAAACTATGCAGTGATTCAAAGTGTCAGGCAAGTACCAGGACGCCTGAAATAGGATTTAGGATTCTCTGCAGGATGGCTGTCACTGAGCAACAGAGAAAGAAAAGTTGTACAGTCAAGAAGAAAGACAGGAATGTAGAGCAAGTAATCAGGTACCAAAAATAAGGTACAAGTTAGGGACAATCTCTTAGAATGATTGGCGGGACAGAGGTAAGAAGAAAATCTCTGATTTAATATTCAGTCATCTGTATATTAAACTAGAACTTTTCCAATAACATTTTCCTAAGTTCAATACTTTTTCTGAGCCTGATGATTTGGTTAAATGAATTTAAATGCAGATAAATCATAATTATAAAAACAAGTGCCATACATTTATCATTTTCTGGGCAGAACAATGTGTGAAGTCCTTTACTTATACCTCTATATTCTCAAAGCAACTCTGTTTAGGTTATTATGATGCCAAAGATAACAGAGTAAATAAGAAAATTGTGATTCAGATCCAGAAACGTAGTTCCTCTTATAAAGAAGGTAGAAGAGGAAGATTTTTGGCTAAGAGCACTTTCTAACTAGAGAATCAGTGAGTATTTCATTGAAATGGTGTTAGGTGTTTTCTGTATCATATCTAATTTAATCCTAAAATGGTTCTATGGCATAAATATGGATATACCTTTCCCTACATAACTCAATTAAACTTATTTTTCACACAAGGAATCAACATAATATTGACATGCTATCAACAACACACAAATATTACTGATCTAGTAGTGTTATCTACACGGAGATGGAAAAAAACAAAAGCTCTAGGCCTTCACATGGATTTAACAGAATAGTGGACATTTAATTTAGTTCTCTCTGACATCAAATTTTTTTCTTTGAACGATCTGATTAAGTGATAAAAAAAGAAAACTCAGACATGAACCTTTTCGTTATCCCTTCCGTAAGAGGTAATTGAGTTACCTCTGAATCCTCATATAAGTATACTTTCATAAGCAGTATTAATCTACAGTTACAATTAAAACAGTAAGTATCAAAACTTATTTTCCAAATAAAATGCAATTTTATTAAATTAAAGATGAGAGTTTGGGGGACTTTCCTGGCCATCCAGTGGTTAAGACTCCCTGCTTCCACTGCAGGAAGCATGGGTTCAATCCCTAGTTGGGGAACTAAGATCCCACATGCCACGAAGAGCAGACAAAAAGACAAAACAACCACAAAATACGAGAGTTTCTTTTCACCTCAGAGTCAGTCATGTGCTTGGAGGACATACTTATTCTGGAATTTCATATATAGATTGCTTACCTTGGAATAGGAAATTACAAGATCTGGAAAGGTGTAAGGAAGAGAGAAATATTCAAACTTCCATATGATAAAGGGTAATGAGCTTCACTGGGCAAACTTGTAAAAGGCAGAAGATTGCTGAGTCTACCCTCTCACCAGTGTGCTTTGCTTGGACCTTCTCAAACATCCCAGAGACTTTCTGCAAAGTCTTCAAGACTCCCAGACCCATACTGCTTGTCTCCATCTGTGCTGTAACAATATCAACCTCTGTTAGAGAAAGTGATGTACACTACAGTGGTCTGATTTGTGACTGCATTTTCTCTAAGGTTGAAGAATACAATCAGAACTAGTACTGCTTAGCATAATAGTTGCTACCGAATGTGCAAAAATAAACTAAAATGGAGAGGGCAGACAGCAGAAGGAAGAAGAACTACAGTCCTGCAGCCTGTGGAACAAAAACCACATTCAGAGTAAGACAGACAAGATGAAAAGGCAGAGGGCTATGTACCAGATAAAGGAACAAGATAAAACCCCAGAAAAACAACTAAGTGAAGTGGAGACAGGCAACTTTCCAGAAAAAGAATTCAGGATAATGAAAGTGAAGATGATCCAGGACCTTGGAAAAAGAATGGAGGCAAAGATCGAGAAGAGGCAAGAAATGTTTAACAAAGACCTAGAAGAAATAAAGAACAAACAAACAGAGATGAACAGTACAATAACTGAAATGAAAAATGCACTAGAAAGAATCAATAGCAGAATAACTGAGGCAGAACGGATAAGTGATCTGGAAGACAGAATAGTGGAATTCACTGCTGTGGAACAGAATAAAGAAAAAAGAATGAAAAGAAATGAAGACAGCCTAAGAGACGTCTGGGACAACAATAAATGCAAAATCATTCGCATTATAGGGGTCTCAGAAGCAGAAGAGAGAAAGAACCTGAGAAAATATTTGAAGAGATTATAGTCGAAAACTTCCATAACATGGGAAAGGAAATAGCCACTCAAATCCAGGAAGTGCAGAGAGTCCCATACAGGATAAACCCAAGGAGAAACACACTGAGACACATAGTAATCATATTGGAAAAATTAAAGACAAAGAAAAATTATTAAAAGCAACAAGGGAAAAATGACAAATAACATAAAAGGGAACTCCCATAAGGTTAACAGCTGATTTCTCAGCAGGGAGTGGCATGACATATTTAAAGTGATGAAAGGGAAGAACTTACAACCAAGATTACTCTACCTGGCAAGGATCTCATCCAGATTCGATGGAGAAATCAAAACCTTTACACACAAGCAAAAGCTAAGAGAATTCAGCATCACCAAACCAGCTCTACAACAAATGCTAAAGGAACTTCTCCAACTGGGAAACACAAGAGAAGCAAAGGACCTCTAAAAACAAACCCAAAACAATTAAGAAAATGGTAATAGGAACATACATATGGATAATTACCTTAAACATGAATGGATTAAATGCTCCAAACAAAAGACACAGGCTCTCTGAATGGATAAAAAAACAAGACCCATATATATGCTGTCTACAAGAGACCCACTTCAGACTTAGGGACACATACAGACTGAAAGTGATGGGATGGAAAAAGATATTCCATGCAAATGGAAATCAAAAGAAAGCTGGAGTAGCAATACTCAGATAAAATAGACTTTAAAATACAGAATGTTACAAGAGACAAGGAAGGACAGTACATAATGATCAAGGGATCAATCCAAGAAGAAGATATAACAATTATAAATATATATGCACCCAACATAGAAGCACCTCAATACATAAGGTAACGGCTAACAGCTATAAAAGAGGATACTGACAGTAACATAGAAATAGGGCGGGACTTTAATACCTCACTTACACCAACGGACAGACCATCCAAACAGAAAATTAACAAGGAAACACAAGCTTTAAATGATACAATAGACCAGAAAGATTTAATTGATATTTATAGGACATCCCATCCGAAAACACCAGATTACACTTTCTTCTCAAGTGCACAAGGAACATTCTCCAGGACAGACCACAACTTGGGTCACAAATCAAGCCTCAGTAAATTTCAGAAAATTGAAATCATATCAAACATCTTTTCTCACCACAACACTATGAGATTAGATATCAATTACAAGGAAAAAACCGTAAAAAACACAAACACATAGAGGCTAAACAATACATTACTAAATAACGAAGAAATCACTGAAGAAATCAAAGAGGAAATCAAAAAATACCTAGAGGCAAATGATAAAGAAAACACGACGATCCAAAACCTATGGGATTCAGCAAAAGCAGTTCTAAGAGGGAAGTTTATAGCAATACAATCCTACCTCAAGAAACAACAAACATCTCAAATAAACAACTTAAACTTACAACTAAAGGAACTAGACAAAGAAGAATAAACAAAACCCAATGTTAGTAGAAGGAAAGAAATCATAAAGATCAGAGCAGAAATAAATGAAACAGAAACAAAGAAGACAATAGCAAAAATAAAACTAAAAGCTGGTTCTTTGGGAAGATAAACACAATTGATAAGCCATTATCCAGACTCATAAAGAAAAAGAGGGAGAGGACTCAAATCAATAAAATTAGAAATGAAAAAGTAGAAGTTACAACAGACACCGCAGAAATACAAAGCATCCTAAGAGACTACTACAAGCAACTCTATGCCAATAAAATGGAAAACCTGGAAGAAATGGACAAATTCTTAGAAAGGTATAACCTTCCAAGACTGCACCAGGAAGAAATAGAAGATATGAACAGACCAATCACAAGTAATGAATTTGAAACTGTGATTAAAAATCTTCCAACAAACAAAAGTCCAGGACCAGATGGCTTTACAGGTGAATTCTATCAAACATTTAGGGAAGAGCTAACACCCATCCTTCTCAAACTCTTCCAAAAATATGCAGAGGAAGGAACACTCCCAAACTCATTCTATGAGGCCACCATCACCCTGATACCAAAACCACACAAAGATCCTACAAAAAAAGAAAATTGCAGACCAATATCACTGATGAACATAGATGCAAAAATCCTCAACAAAATACTAGCAAACAGAATCCAACAACACATTGAAAGGATCATACACCATGATCAAGTGGGATTTATCCCAGGGATTCAAGGATTCCTCAATATATGCAAGTCAAACAACGCGATACACCATATTAACAAATTGAAGAAGAAAAACCATATGATCATCTCAATAGATGCAGAAAAAGCTTTTGACAAAATTCAACACTGATTTATGATAAAAACTCTCCAGAAAGTGGGCACAGAGGGAACCTACCTCAACATAATAAAGGCCATATATGACAAACCCACAGCAAACATCACTCTCAATGGTGAAAAACTGAAAGCATTTCCTCTAAGATCAGGAAAAAGACAAGGATGTCCACTCTCACCACTATTATTCAACATAGTTTTGGAAGTCCTAGCCATGGCAATCAGGGAAGAAAAAGAAATAAAAGGAATCCAAATTGGAAAAGAAGAAGTCAAATTGTCACTCTTTGCAGATGACATGATACTATACATAGAGAATCCTAAATATGCTACTAGAAAACTACTAGAGCTAATCAATGAATTTGGTAAAGTTGCAGGATACAAAAAAATTATTTTAATGTTTTTATTGTAGTATAATTGCCTTACAATGGTGTGTTAGTTTCTGCTTTATAACAAAGTGAATCAGTTATACATATACATATGTTCCCATATCTCTTCCCTCTTGCATCTCCCTCCCTCCCACCCTCCTTATCCCACCCCTCTAGGTGGTCACAAAGCACTGAGCTGATCTCCCTGTGATATGCAAGTGCTTCCCACTAGCTTTCTATTTTACACTTGGTAGTGTTTATATGTCCATATACACTACCACTCTCTCACTTTGTCCCAGCTTACCCTTCCCCCTCCCCGTGTCCTCAAGTCCATTCTCTAGTAGGTCTGCATCTTTATTCCCATCTTGCCCCTAGGTTCTTCATAACCATTTTTTTTTTTAGATTCCATATATATGTGTTAGCATACGGTATTTGTTTTTCTCTTTCTGACTTACTTCACTCTGTATGACACACTCTAGGTCCATCCACCTCACTACAAATAACTCAATTTCGTTTCTTTCCATGGCTGAGTAATATTCCATTGTATATATGTGCCACATCTTCTTTATCCATTCATCTGTTGATGGACACTTAGGTTGCTTCCATCTCCTGGCTGTTGTAAATAGAGTTGCAGTGAACATTGTGGTACATAATCGTTTTGAATTATGGTTTTCTCAGGGTATATGCCCAGTAGTGGGATTGCTGGGTGGTATGGTAGTTCTATTTTTCATTTTTTAAGGAACCTCCATACTGTTCTCGATAGTGGCTGTATCAATTTACATTCCCACCAACAGTGTATGAAGTATCCCTTTCCTCCACACCCACTCCAGCATTTATTGTTTGTAGATTTTTTTGATAATGACCATTCTGACTGGTGTGAGATGATATGCAGGACACAAAATTAATGTACAGAAATCTCTTGCATTCCTATACACTAATGATGAAAAATCTGAAAGAGAAATTAAAGAAACACTCCCATTTACCACTGCAACCAAAAGAATAAAATACCTAGGAATACACCTACCTAGGGAGACAAAAGACCTGTATGTAGAAAACTATAAGACACTGCTGAAAGGAATTAAAGATGATACAAACAGATGGAGAGATAAATACCATGTTCTTGGATTGGAAGAATCAATATTGTGAAAATGACTATACTACCCAAAGCATTCTACAGATTCAATGCAATCCCTATCAACTTACCAATGGCATTTTTTAAAGAACTAGAACAAAAAAATCTTAAAATTTGTATGGAGACACAAAAGACCCCGAATAGCCAAAGCAGTCTTGAGGGAAGAAAACAAAGCTGGAGGAATCAGACTCCCTGACTTCAGAATATACTACAAAGCCACACTAATAAGGACAATATGGTACTGGCACAAAAACAGAAATATAGATCAATGGAACAGGATAGAAAGCCCAGAGATAAAGGTGACCATGCACCTATGGTCAACTAAGCTATGACAAAGGAGTCAAGGATATATAATGGAGAAAAGACAGTCTCTTCAATAAATAGTGCTGGGAAAACTGGACAGTTACATGTAAAAGAATGAAATTAGGACACTCCCTAACACCATACACAAAAATAAACTCAAAATGGATTAGTCCTAAATGTAAGACCGGACACTATCAAACTCTTAGAGGAAAACATAGGAAGAACACTGTTTGACATAAATCACAGCAAGACAGTTTTTGATCCACCTCCTAGAGTAATGGAAATAAAAACAAAAATAAACAAAGGGGACCTAATGAAACTTAAAAGCTTTTGCAAAGCAAAGGAAACTACAAACAAGACGAAAAGACAACCCTCAGAATGGGAGAAAATATTTGCAAACGAATCAATGGACAAAGGATTAATCTCCAAAATATAAAAACAGCTCATGCAGCTCAATATTAAAAAAATGAACAACCCAATCAAAAAATGGGCAGAAGACCTAAATAGACATTTCTCCAAAGAAGACATACAGATGGCCAAGAAGCACATGAAAAGCTGTTCAACATCACTAATTATTAGAGAAATGCAAACTAAAACTCCAATGAGGTATCATCTCACACCAGTTAAAATGGGCATCATCAGAAAATCTACAAACAACGAATGCTGGAGAGGGTGTGGAGGAAAGGGAACCCACTTGCACTGTTGGTGGGAATGTAAATTGATACAGCCACTATGGAGAACAGTATGGAGGTTCCTTAAAAAACTAAAAATAGAACTACCATATGACCCAGCAATCCCACTACTGGGCATAAACCCTGAGAAAACCATAATTCAAAAAGATACATGCACCGTAATATTCATTGCAGCACTATTTACAATAGCCAGGACATGGAAGCAATCTAAGTGCCCATCGACAGACAAATAGATAAAGAAGTGGTACATATATGCAATGGAATATTACTCAGCCGTGAAAAGGAACAAAATTGAGTCATTTTTAGAGACGTGGATGGATCTAGAGACTTTCATACAGAGTGAAGTAAGTCAGAAAGAGAAAAACAAATATCGTATATTAATGCATATATGCGGGGCCTACAAAAATCGTACAGATGAACTGGTTTTCAGGGCAGAAGTTGAAACACAGATGTAGAGAACAAACGTATGGACACCAAGGGGGGAATGTGGCAGTGGGGGCGTCGTGGTGGGATGAATTGGAGATTGGGATTGACATATATACACTAATATGTATAAAATGGATAACTAATAAGAATCTGCTGTTTAAAAAAATAAAAATAATAATAAACAAGAAAATAAATAAATAAATAAACTAAAATGTACCTGTCACAATACATCGAAGAGTGTCACATTTTTATGCAGAATTATGATCATCCAGTTAGCCTACTCATTGTTAATGTTAAAAACGGCATTTGTATTTGTATTACCTTGTTTCAAAAGTGTCAACAATCAATTTGTCAATTATTCTGAATTCATTTTAACTTAAGTTTATAATATGTAATGTCTTAGCTAATCAACATATAATCAAAGTACTCTTTGATATTTAAGAAAACTCTCCAGAGTTTTGCTTGGAATACGTAGCCTATACTTTGCAGAGGGAATACAGATACAAATGTAAATAAATTTTCATCTCATCATCCAAAAATCATATGACATTTTCAAAATAATAGCATTGTAAACCTCCCTAGGACATGTAAACAATATATGAACTTGCCTGAGTCTAAATTTAAGTCTAAGATTATATGAATAAATTAGTACTGAATAAACTAGTGATATACACAGATATAGATAACTCATATAGTTACATGGTTATATACAATACTATACAAATTATATAGAGTAAACTAATATTAGCATTAATTTTACATATATTTATATATACTAAGCATCATATTTACATATTTCTCTTTTTTTCTGCAACCACTGTGGGTACCTTCTACATTTCAAAAATTGGGGGAATGATGCAACCCAGGGTCTTCCTCATTAGCACTTCCTAATACAGGTGGAGGAGAAACAACTTCGGTGCAGTGTGACAATGGCTATAGTTCAGCCATTCACAGTATATTAAGGGGACTAAAAATTATGGACAACCAAGTGCCTGGGGCAATCTGGGAGTTTCACAGAAAAGGTGGTATTTGAGTTGGGTGAAGGGAAAGAAAAATGGTATTTCTGGCAGAAAGAATGTCACGTGTATGTTCAGAGCTGTCTTGAAAAAAGCTGTTAGATTTGACAATATGGATCCTTGATGAATTAGGCTAATCAGAGAAGGATGTCGATGAAATAGCTGGAGGGGGGGATTCCACAAAGATGTCTGTCAAGAAATGAAAAGAATAGAGAGATATACTGATGGTTGGAAATTAAAGTAGGCTCAATCAAGACTTAGTTAATGTTTGTGAAGGAACATATTTGTAGGTAGAACTAGTGAAATTATTGAGACTATCACTGAGTATTTAATGTGAACTGATATCTGAGGAGAAGTAGAACAAGGGTATATATAGTAAGCACTTCGGCTCAAAAGTGAGACATACAAGATCAGGCTCGGCCACGTGGTAGCTGCATGAGCTTGGAAAAAGTATTTATTCTCTCCAAGTCTCATTTCCTTATTAATAAAACTGGAATACCAATGCCAACCATATCACGTTACTGTGAAAATTCGATGACATAATGTATATAAAGTGCTTAGCAAAGAACCTAGCATGTATGTGGGGTCCCTGTACAATGTTTAGAGCTACAAATACAAAGATGAATAAGACTTCCCCTGCCCTCAAAGAATTTACATACAATGGAGATGGACTCATTAAGAGAGAAGTTTAATAAACAGGGTAAATGCAAAGTTAGATACGTGTATACGCATTACGTGAACACAAAAAGCAGGGCACCAACTGAGCATGTTTAACTCAGAGAAAAGGTCCAGGAGGAAAGGGTTTGGATTGAGTTGTAAAATATAAGAAGTAGTCAGTGGAGCAAAAAGGGAGCATGTACCATGGAGAAAAGGTAGCATACACAAACTAGCATTGGGAAAAATGCCTAGATAATAGTTCCCTGTTGCAGGGCCCAGCGCAGCCATAAAAAGGCTTGGAGAGAGAGAGAGAGTTGCCAGACTTCAGATGCATGTGTATGCCATGCTGAGGAGCCAGGGTTTTGTTGAGTAGGCAATGGGAATTCGTTGGGTGCTATTAAAACCTGATATGACCAGATTTCTATTTCCAAAAAATATTACAGTAGAGGAGGTGTGGAGAATGAATTTTAGTGGAACGAGGCAGGAAGCAGGGAGAGAAGTTACAGATGTTTGATTGTTAATGGTTACAGTATAATTACATTTTCACTAACTTGGTGCTTGTGTTGTACTTTAAAGATCTAGAACTGAATCACATTAACTCATTCTGAGATGCATTCTGAACAAGTTTGATTAATACACAAATTTCAGATAAGAAAATCATGCGTGACTTAAGAAGCACTTTCCATTAATTCAAGGCCTTAGTAACAATAATAGCAAGATCATCTCTTAAGCATGAAGGGCTTATTCCCTTGCAGACACTGAGCTGAGAACTGGAAAGAAATCAATCTATATAGAGAAGGCTACTCCTGCCTTCAAAAACAAGACATCTCATTGTCCAAACCTCTGGCTTTCCAGGGAGCTGTGCCACAGATCAACACTGCCCACTAGAACGATCATTATTACTACTTTATAGATGAGCAAACTGAGACACACTCGTAAGCCAGCCACATAAACTTCTAAAGCAAGTTAGTGACAGGCCAAACCAAAACTGATATCTCTTGATTGCGTCCAGAGCTGGTGCTTTCCCAAGTAGGTTCACACGAGTGGTGACTTCCAAGATCTAGTTTCTCAGACTGATCAGTGGAGTGAGGCATGCAGACTGCAAGGTTTCTCCAGATGAAGACTAAGGATAGTTCTTTTGATATTTAGAATGGAATGCCTCACTATATAATTTTTTTCTTTAATTGCCTTGAATGATTTACTTAGCATGGTAGTTGTCATCCTGTTTGAGACCTAGTTGAGACTGAGCTTGACAAAAGTGATCAAGATATTAAGGGCCCTTTCCTTATTTCTGTATTAAATAGCAAAGAAGAAATTGGGAGACTTGCTATAGGTAGAGAAGCTATTTTTCATAGAGGCCACTGGCAGCAGTAACAGTGATGAATTCAATGCTCCCTCTGTTGCATTTTGGATGCTATATAATTACAAGGAGACCAAGGATAAAGGTCATGAAGAGGCCCACTCCTGAGCTCCTGTGAAATACCCACATGTGACCCTCATAGAGCCACTGGGAGAAGATTGAGGAGAGGATGAAGCCCCTACAGTTATTGCAGTGCTCACTAAATTTGTGTATTGTCTAAATGCAACTTCACTTGTATGCACATCATTTCATTCCTGCACCGTGAAAAAAAAAAACCAAAAAACTGTTCATAGTATGGAGTTACACAAGACTGGCTTAAAAGTAGTTCATGAATTCTCAGTTGCCTGTCATTCTTACTGATCCTTTTTGAAAATGACCAGAGTAAAAAACTCCAAGAGGAAAGTGGAAAGACAATGCACAGTCTGACGTGAATGATACTGAAGATGTGTGAAAACACAATCACAATTAGTGTCATCCACTTCAGATGGTCCTTTGTTCTCCCTATAAGCAGATAAAAATGATGACTGGGATCTAAAAGGAGAAAGCATGGTCTTCTGTACAACCTGGAGAGTAGGCAAGGGAAGAAGAACCTTAGAATAACGAAATAATTGATGCTATTGTGTATTTTCAAATAAATTTCAAAGATCAAATGAGCTGATGAGTGAAAGGATGCTGTCAAGAAAAGAAGTCTGCATGAATACTGTATAGGTATTGATCAGAACAAGTGGTCTTAACTGGAATACTAAAATATACTAAATATGTGAATAGGTTTATGAATGAATACATATGTATACATGTATATGAATGAATAGGTCTCCATACACACACATACACATATACACACACACACACAAATTGAATGAAAGAAGGTGAGGAAAATGTTCAGTAAATTGGAAAGTTTAAAACTTTAGTTCTAGGAGAACACCTTAAAAACTGAGTTTAAAAAAGTAATAAATTCCTCTCACAGTATTTGACAAATTAATGGTCTGCAAATGTTGAGTGAAAATAAAATTGAAATGAGATATCAGGAAGCTAACTCGCAGTACTTTGTGGAAAGGGAGTAATTTTTATAAGTTGTAGATATCACTGCTTGACTCTTCTCATTACAAAATAGTTGCATTCATTTGCAAGTCAGGCTTTTTGGAACTCAGAACATATTTTATTAATTACATTACAACTCATAGCTATAATTCCAGGTCATTCCAAAGAACCCTGTATGACTTGAATATTTGAATTTCTCATTCTTAGAGTCTTTTTAGCCCTGCAACCCCAACCCAAGTGGTACTCATACCTTAATACTTCCTTGGCGTGTGGAAAGC
The DNA here is from genome assembly GCF_059928025.1 of Delphinapterus leucas. NCBI lineage: Eukaryota > Metazoa > Chordata > Mammalia > Artiodactyla > Monodontidae > Delphinapterus > Delphinapterus leucas. The sequence continues at coordinate 13,960,757 of NC_143129.1, forward strand.
TCTGGCTTTGAATTTAAAATATCCTCCCGGTCTTTTATGAAATTAAAAAAAAAAACGCACAAAAATGGGAGAAAAGTTTTGCAAGTCACATATCTGATAATGGATTTGCATCTAGCAAATTTAAATACAATACATAGAGGACACAGACAACTCAATAATAAAAAGACAAAAATCCCAATTTAGAAAAATGGACAAAGAATCTGAATAGACATATCTCCAAAGAAGGTTCGCAAATGGCCAATAAGCACATGAAAAGATTCTCAGCAGCATTAGCCATCAGGTAAATGCAAAGCAAAACCATAAAGAGATACTCACTAGGATGGCTTGAATAAAAACGATAGACAATAACAAGTTTTGGTAAGAATGTGGAGAAATTGGAACTCTTATACATTTCTTTTGGAAATTAAAATGTTGTAGCCACTTTGGAAAACAGCCTGGCAGTTGCTGAGATAGTTAAACAGAGAATTATCATTGATTCAGCAACTCCACTCCTAGGTATATACTCAAGGTAAATGAAGACATATGTCCACACAAACTTTTACAAAAATATTATAGTAGCATCATTATTCATAATAGACAAAAAGTAGAAACAATATAATGTCCATAAACTTATGAACAGATAAACAAAATGTAGTAGCATATTCATACAATGGGATATTATCCAACAATAAAAAAGAACTATGATAAATGCTACAACATGGATGATCTTTGAAAACGTTCCTCTAAGTGAAAGAAGCAAGTCACAAGACTTAAATATTGTGTGACTCTTTTAATATGAAACGTATAGAATACGCAAATCCAAAGACTCCATAGCTCAGTAAAGCAGTTGAAAAAAAACTGATCATGGGCTTCCCTGGTGACACAGTGGTTGAGAGTCCGCCTGCTGATGCAGGGGACATGGGTTCGTGCCCCGGTCCGGGAGGATCCCACATGCCGCGGAGCGGCTGGGCCCGTGAGCCATGGTCGCTGAGCCTGCGCGTCCGGAGCCTGTGCTCCACAATGGGGAGGGGCCACAGCAGTGAGAGGCCCGCGTACTGAAAAAAAAAAAAAAACTGATCATAACTACTTTAGTTCCATACTTTTTGTATCCTAGGTTGAGTGAAACCAAACTCCTCCATAACTGGGGCAATTAAATCACGCAAAAGTATACAAACCAAAGGTAAGCAAATACTGAGTGACCATAGCTGAGAGGTGAGATGGGTCCTGGTTAGCAGTAACAGTAAAGTCATCAAAAAGTTAGCATCATGTATGTCAGTTATTCCTTTATAATTATTTCTGTTATAATAACAATTCAATTTACCATTTATTGAGCATTTATGCTGTGCCAGGTATTTTGCTAAGCATACTAGGTATAATACTTAATTTATCCATTCAGCCACACCATAAAGTGATATTATTTCTTTGAGGGAGGCTCAAAGGGAATAGGTAACTTCCTAAGACCACCTAATTTAATGTGTTAGACCAAGAATTCAAACACAGATATATCTGACCAAATCTTTGTCTCTTACTTTATACCATGTTTTCACTCAAGGTTGTCAGTTTCCCCAGACTTTAAAAGGAAAGCTTAAGTGTTAATAATGTTCTCTTGTGTACTTTATAGGTAACATGTCAAACATATTGTAGTTTGTTTTTTTGTTTTTTGTTTTTTTTGTGGTATGCGGGCCTCTCACTGTTGTGGCCTCTCCCGCTGCGGAGCCCAGGCTCCGGACGCGCAGGCTCAGCGGCCATGGCTCACAGGCCCAGCCGCTCCGCGGCATGTGGGATCTTCCCGGACCGGGGCACGAACCCGTGTCCCCTGAATCGGCAGGCGGACTCTCAACCACTGCGCCACCAGGGAAGCCCCATATTGTAGTTTTGACAGACCTCAAGGAAGTCCTGGATCCCACAGCATATTCTAGCAACTGCTTTCTCCCTGGTTAATTTCCCACAATGTCACAATGTCAAACAGTTGTCTATTAGCTTCCTGTCTCACTCTCTCATCCCTTCTACCTTTTCCTAACCAGTTTAATCTGACTCACATCCTCAGTACTCCACTGGAATTATCCTCATTAACATAACCAATTGCACACATATTTGTAAATCCATTGATTCTTTTTCTTTTTTTATTTGATAAAACAGTATTCAATCCATTTGAAAAACAATCTTCCCATCCCACCAAGTTATTTTTGGATATTGGCCAACTGATTCTAAAGTTTATATGGAGAGGCAAAAGAGCCAGAATAGCCAACACTGTATTGAAACAGAAGAACAAAGTTGAAGGGCTGATACTACCCAACTTCAAGACCTACTATATAAATCCACAGTCATGAAGGCAGTGTGGTTTTGGCAAAAGAACAGAAAAATAGAACAACGAAACAGAATAGAGAGCCCAGAAATAGAACCACATAAATATAGGAATCTTCAAAAGCAGTAAAGGCAATACAATGAAGAGAAAATAGTCTCTTCAACTGGATATCCACATGCAAAACAAACAAAAAAAGAATCGAAATGTGCAAAAGTATTTGCAAACCATATATCTGATGAGGGGTTAATAACCAAAATACATAAAGAACTCATACAACTCAATAGCAAAAAAAAGTAATAATAATAATCCAATTTAAAAATAGGCAAAAGACCTGAAACGATATTTTTCCAATGAAAATATACAAGTATACAAGTGGCCAGCAAGTACATGAACAGATACTCAACATCACCAATCAACAGGAAAATGCAAATCAAAACCACAATGAGATACCACTTCATGCCTGTCAGAATGCCTGTTAGAATGACTAGTATCAAAAGACAAGAGATTTTTAAAAGTGCTGGTGAGAATGTGGAGAAAAGGGAAGCCTTATGCACTGTTAGTGGAATTGCAAAGTGGTGCAGTCACTTTCAAAAACAGTATAAAACTTCCTCAGAAAAATGAGAAACAGATCAACTATATGACCCAGCAATTCCACTTCTGAGTATGTATCTGAAGGAAATAAAACTACTATGTCAAGATATCTGCACCCCCATGTTCATAGCAGCATTAATTACAATAGCCAAGACATGAATGACCTAAGTGTCCATCAAGAGATGAATGGATAAAGAAATTTTGCTATATATATATATATATATATATATATATATACACACATATACACACATATGCACAATATTATTCAGCCATAAAAAAGGAGGAAATCGTGCCATTTTCAACAACATGGATGGACCTTGAGGTCATTATGCTAAGTGAAATAAGTCAGAGAAAGGCAAATACAGTATGAAGCACACTTATATGTGGGATCCTCAAAACAAAACCAAAAACTTATAAAATAGGAGATCAGATTTGTGGTTACCATAGACAGGGGGTGGGAGTTGGGGTAACTGAATGAAGGTGTTCAAAAGGTACAAACTCCAGTTAGAAGGTAAAGAATTACTAGGATAAGATAGAAGAAAAGTGAATATACACACAGACATTACATTTTTCACAAAAATAACTCAAAATGGGTCACAGACTTAAATGTACAATAAGAAAGTATAAGAAACCTAGAAGATAACATAGGAGAAAACCTAGATGACCTTGGGTATGGCAATGACTTTTTAGATACAATACCATAATCATAATCCATGAAAGAAACAATTGACCAGCTGGGCTTCATTAAAATTAAAAGCTTCTGCTCTCTAAAAGACAATGTCAAGAGAATGAGAAGACAAGCTACAAACTGGAAGAAAATGTTTAAAAAGACATATCTGATAAAGACATATTTAAAATATATAGAAATTTTTAAAACTCAACAATAAAAAACCAAACATCCCAATTAGAAAATCATCCAAAGACTTTAACAGATACCTCACCAAAGAAGATATACAGATGGCAAATAAGCATATGAAAATATGTTCCACATCACATGTCAACAGGGAAATGCAAATTGAAAGGACAACGAGATACCACTACCCACCTATTAGAATGGCCAAAATCTGGAACAATGGCAACACCAAATGCTAGCGAGGATGTGGAGAAACAGAAGCTTCTCATTCATTGCTGGTGGGAATGAAAAATGATACAGCCACTTTGGAAGACAGTTAGGTGGTTTCTTACAAAACTGAACACTCTTACCATATGATCCAAGAATTACATACCTTGGTATTTACCCGAAGAAGTAGAAAACTTATGTACACATAAAAATCTACATAAAATGTTTAGAGCAGCTTTATTCATAACTGCCGAAACTTGGAAGCCACCAAGATACCCTTCAGTAAATGAAGGGATAAATATAAACACTAAAAAGAAATGAGCTATCAAGCCATGAAAAGACAGAGGAGACTTAAATGCAAATTCCTAAGTTAAATAAACCAATCTGAGAGGGCTAGACATTTTATGATTCCAACTATATGACATTCTGAAAAAGTCAGAACTATGGAGACAGTAAAAAGATCAGTTATTGCCTGGGGGACACGGGTGGTGAGGGAGGGGTAAATAGGCAGAGCACAGGGGAATTTTATGGAAGTGAAAAATACCCTGTGTGATATCATAATGATGGATACATGCTGAGATACATTTGTCCAAACCCATAAAATGTACAAACATCAAGAGTGAACCTTAACGTAAATATGGATTTTGGGTAATTATGATTTGCCAATGCTTACATCGTCAGTTGTAACATATGTACCACTCTGCAGAGTGATGTTGATAATGGGGGGGAGGCTATGCAGGTGTGAAGGCAGGGATATATGGGATATTTCTGTACCTTCCTCTCAATTTTGCTGTGAACATAAAACTGCTCTAAAAATATGAAGTCCTTATAAGAAAACCTCCTCCTTGGAACTTTATGACTCCAAATTCTCTGATTTTTTTCTGCTTCATTTTTTATTCATTTTCTTTACTGTTTGCGGGCTCTGATTCATATACCTGATCTTCAAACATAGGCATTTCTTAGGAATCAGTCTTAGCTTTGTCCTCAGTTCACTGTGTGACATTCCCCCAATAGTTATTCAGTGGTTTCAGTGACAGCCCCAATGCTAACATACCCGTAAATGATATTGCTAGATCCAAGTTCTCTTCTGAAGCCCCCATCTAAAAAACCAACAACTTCCTGTAAATTGATTTTTGGATATCATGCTGGAACTTCAAATTTAAAAAGAAATCTTTGCGGTCATACCCGGAGTGTGCCTTTCATAATGTTTTACATTTTATTTAGGAAGTGGTACCAATATATACCTATATCTGCTGAAGCCAGAGTTTTGGGAGTCATCCTTGACTTATCCCTTTCCTGATGCACCATGGGTCATCAATCCATAATATGACCACTTCTTACCTATTCACTGCCACCAACCTTCTCTTCCTAGATTACTGAAAGAGGTTCCTAACTTCTTCCTGTTCCCACACTTGCCAACACTGCACTCAGAGTGATCCCATGTCACTTAGCATCTGTATGAGAAATTTGCTTGACCTGACATAACTTTGATTTTCTCATCTATAAAATAACAATAATACTCATCTTAAGGGGCAATGGTAATGATATTATTTTTAGGTAACATGTGAAAAAGTGCCTACTACAGACTAAAGAACTGTTACACAGAGTATAGCAAGATTCCCAGCTTCATGGTAGATGAAAAACTGGTTCTGAAATCTAGGTCCACTTCCTGCCAGGTAACTATATAACTTCTGGCAGTTTGCCAAATCCCAACTTATACATTTATAAATAAACACAGAATTATCTCTCTAATAGAATTGTCATAAGAATTACTTTTGTGAATAAATGTAAAGTATAACTGAGCAGAGCAGATGTTCAATAAGCATTACCTACCATTAACAGGAGTAGAAATAGGAGTAGAAATAAAAGTAGGATTTGTATAGGGGGATGTTTAGCTCTGTGTGCATTCCTCACTAGTGTAAAAAAGTGACTAATTTTAGTTAATTTTAAAAGATATATGTATATACATACACATATTTTACATATATATGTGTGCATATCTTTAAGAAATTTAAGTATTTTAAAAAAAAGTAACTTCTAAGTGCTTAATCTGAATTAAACACAGTGCACGTGATGTAAATGTACTGCTTAAACCTATTTTTGAATCCACTCTTCCCAACTGGGAATTCAAGGCACTATTTCAGCCACATGCAACCCATGTAAATCGATAATCCAAAATTGTAACCAATAATACTTTTATGTGTAGTGTGAATTGGCTGCAGCTGTGCAGCCCTCATCAATGATTGGTGTTCTCCTTAGAGATACAAACTATTCAACCAAATGCTCAAGTCTAAGAGAATTCTCTCACACATGATTGTTTATATTGAAAAACCACACACACAGTATAAAGGAGATAAGTGCTCTTAAAATATGCATCTTTAAATTACACCTTAAAATCTCATTTGTAAAGGCTAGAGAGTATAAATTGAAACTCTGTTGTGGGATGGTGGTTTTTATTTCCTGAGTTTATGCTATGCTGGGGCCTTATAGTGCTTTTATAAAATGTTTTTAGAGTGGTCCATGATTGATTACAACACATACTCCTGCTTAAATAGAGCACACGGTCAGTGAGTCCTAAACATGAATCAGTGAGTCCTAAACATGAATCAAAGTCCTATTCACGTACAAGAAATTCATGTAAACAAGACATGCAGATTACCAATGGGATTTTATTAATCTACGTGAAAGCGGTAAGTATAGACGCTAAGGAAATTCGAAATTTAAGGAGTTCAAAAGGTAGAGCAAGCCAATGTGAGATGCAGAATGTAATTTCTGGGTAGATGAAGTACGTCTGCTTTAATATATATAAGATCTGCCCTGCAAAGCTAATAATGGCAGCTGCAACAGTTTGATTAGCATTCAGGTTTCTTTTCACAGGGCCATTTTTTTCTCAGCAGCTGGTCTCTAAGGTGCTGAGCAAAACAATACTTGAAATAATACATTCCCTGCAGATCCATATGGAAGAGTTTCTCCACTTTCTATACAGCTCCTTGAGGAAAGAAAATTGTAGTTCCATTCCATTTGAGTCTCAGAGAGATTCTGAACATTTGGGGAGCTTAAATCTTTGTAAATATGACAGGGAGACTGACAGACTGATACATGGTTTAAACTATGGACATGTATGATTCTAATACCAATTAATCATTGCAACAAATATTCTCAGGTCAAGATGTAACAGGAGGTGAGAACTTCAAGATGGCGGAAGAGTAAGACACTGAGATCACCTTCCTCCCCACAAATACATCAGAAATACATCTACATGTGGAACAACTCCTACAGAACACCTACTGAATGCTGGCAGAAGACCTCAGACCTCCCAAAAGGCAAGAAACCCCCCACGTACCTGCGTAGGGAAAAAGAAGAAAGAATAAACAGAGACAAAAGGATAGGGATGGTACCTGCACCAGTGGGAGGTAGCTGTGAAGGAGGAAAGGTTTCCAGACACTAGGAAGCTCCTTCGCGGGCGGAGACTGCAGATGGCGGAGGGGGGAGCTTCGGGGCCGCGGAGGAGAGAACAGCAACAGGGGTGTGGAGGGAAAAGCGGAGACATTCCCGCACAGAGTTTCAGGGCCGACCGGCACTCACCAGCCCAAGAGGCTTGTCTGCTCACCCGCCGGGGAGGGCGGGGCTGGGAGCTGAGGCTCCGTCTTCCGTCAGAGCGCAGGGAGAGAACTGGGGTTGGCAGCGTGAACACAGCCTGAAGGGGCTAGTGCGCCACAGCTGGCCGGGAGGGAGTCCGGGAAAAAGTCTGGACCTGCCGAAGAGACAAGAGACTTTCTTAAAGGAGCTCCAGAGATGGGCGCCAGCGCGGCTATGAGCGCGGACCCCACAGACGGGCATGAGACGCTAAGGCTGCGGCTGCCGCCACCAAGAAGCCTGTGTGTGAGCACAGGTCACTATCCATACCTCCCTTCCGGGAGCCTGTTTAGCCCGCCACTGCCAGGGTCCCAGGATCCAGGGACAACTTCCCCGGAAGAACGCACGGCGCACCTCAGGCTGGTGCAATGTCATGCCGGCCTCTGCCGCCGCAGGCTCGCCCCGCACGCCGTGCCCCTCCCACCCCCCCCCCCCCCCGGCCTGAGTGAGCCACAGCCCCCGAAGCAGCTGCTCCTTTAACCCCGTCCTGTCTGAGCGAAGAACAGACGCCCTCAGGCGACCTACATGCAGAGGCGGGTCCAAATCCAAAGCTGAACCCCAGGACCTGTGCAAAGAAGAGAAAGGGAAATCTCTCCCAGCAGCCTCAGGAGCAGCGGATTAAAGCTCCACAATCAACTAGATGTACCCTAAATCTGTGGAATACCTGAATAGGCAACGAATCATCCCAAATTGAGAAGGCGGACTTTGGGAGCAAAAATATATAAATATTTTTCCCTTTTTCTGTTTTTGTGAGTTTGTATGTGTATGCTTCTGTGTGTGATTTTGTCTGCATAGCTTTGCTTTTACCATTTGTCCTAGGGCTCTGTCTGTCCGTTTTTTTTGTTTTTTAGTATAGTTTTAGCACTTTTTATCATTGGTGGATTTGTTTTTAGGTTTGGTTGCTCTCTTCTTTCTTTTCTTTTTATTAAAAAAATTTTAATAAGTTTTTATTTAAATAACTTTATTTTATGTTACCGTATCTTCTCGCCCCCTCCCTCCTTTCCTTCCTTTCTTTCTTTTATTCTAAGCCGTGTGGATGACAGGCTCTTGGTGCTCCAGCCAGGTGTCAGTGCTGTGCCTCTGAGGTGGGAGAGCCAAGTTCAGGACATTGGTCCACAAGAGACCTCCCAGCTCCACATAATATCAAATGGCGAAAATCTCCCAGAGATCCCCATCTCAACACCAGCACCCAGCTTCACTCAACGACCAGCAGGCTACAGTGCTGGACACCCTATGCCAACCAAATAGCAAGACAGGAACACAACCCCACCCATTAGCACAAAGGCTGCCTAAAATCATAATAAGGCCACAGACACACCAAAACACACCACCAGACGTACAGCTGCCCATTAGAAAGACAAGATACAGCCTCATCCACTGGAACACAGGCACTAGTCCCCTCCATGAGGAAGCCTACACAACTCACTGACCCAACCTTAGCTACTGGGGACAGACACCAAAAACAATGGGAACTACGAACCTGCAGCCTGCGAAAGGAGACCTCAAACACAGTAAGTTAAGCAAAATGAGAAGACAGAGAAATACACAGCAGATGAAGTAGCAAGGCAAAAACCTACCAGACTTAACAAATGAAGAGGAAATAGGCAGTCTACCTGAAAAAGTATTCAGAACAATGATAGTAAAGTTGATCCAAAATCTTGGAAATAGAATGGAGAAAATATAAGAAACATTTAACAAGGACCTAGAAGAACGAGCAAACAAACAGTGATGAACAGCACAGTAAATGCAATTAAAAATTCTCTAGAAGGGATCAATAGCAGAATAACTGAGGCAGAAGGAAGGATAAGTGACCTGGAAGATAAAATAGTACAAATAACTACTGCAGAGCAGAATAAAGAAAAAAGAATGAAAAGAATTGAGGACAGTCTCAGAGAACTCTGGGAAAACATTAAACACACCAACATTCGAATTATAGGGGTCCCAGAAGAAGGAGAGAAAAAGAAAGGGACTGACAAAATATTTGAAGAGGTTATAGTTGAAAATTTCCCTAATATGGGAAAGGAAATAGTTAATCAAGTCCGAGAAGCACAGAGAGTCACATACAGGATAAATGCCAGGAGAAACACACCAAGACACATATTAATGAAACTATCAATAATTAAATACAAAGAAAAAAAAGTAGAAGCAGCAAGGGAAAAACAACAAATAACACATAAGGGAATCCCCATAAAGTTAACAGCTGAACTTTCAGCAGAAACTCTGCAAGTCAGAAGGCAGTGGTAGGACATATTTAAAATGATGAAAGGGAAAAACCTACAACCAAGATTACTCTAACCAGCAAGGATCTCATTCAGATTTGACGGAGAAATTAAAACCTTTACAGACAAGCAAAAGCTAAGAGAATTCAGCACCACCAAACCAGCTTTACAACAGATGCTAAAGGAACTTTTCTAGGCAGGAAACACAAGAGAAGGAAAAGACCTACAATAACAAACCCAAAACAATTAAGAAAATGGTAATAGGAACATACATATCAATAATTACCTTAAACTTAAATGGATTAAATGCCTAAACCAAAAGACACAGACTGGCTGAATGGATACAAAAACAAGACCCATATATATGCTGTCTACAAGAGACCCACTTCAGACCTAGGGACACATACAGACTGAAACTGAAGGGATGGAAAAAGATATTCCATGCAAATGGAAATCAAAAGAAAGATGGAGTAGCAATTCTCATTTCAGACAAAATAGACTGTAAAACAAAGACTATTACAAGAGACAGAGGAGAATACTACATAATGATCAAGGGATCAATCCAAGAAGATATAACAATTGCAAGTATTTAAGCACCCCACATAGGAGCACCTCAATACATAAGGCAAATACTAACAGCCATAAAAAGGGAAGTCGACAATAACACAGAGTAGGGGACTTAAACACCACACTTTCACCAATGGACAAATCATCCAAACTGAAAATAAATAAGGACACACAAGCTTTAAATGATACATTAAACAAGATGGACTTAATTGATATTTATAGGACATTCCATCCAAAAACAACAGAATACATATTCTTCTCAAGTGCTTATGGAACATTCTCGAGGACAGATCATATCTTGGGTCACAAATCAAACCTTGGTAAATTTAAGAAAATTAAAATCGTATCAAGTATCTTTTCTGACCACAACACTATGAGACTAGATATCAATTACTGGAAAAAATCCGTAAAATATACAAACACATGGAGACTAAACAATACACAACTTAATAACCAAGAGATCACTGAAGAAATCAAAGAGGAAATAATAAAATACCTAGAAACAAATGACAATGAAAACATGATGACCCAAAACCTATGGGATACAGCAAAAGCAGTTCTAAGAGGGAAGTTTATACCTATACAAGCCTACCTCAAGAAGCAAGAAAAACTCAAATAAACAATCTAACCTTACACCTAAAGGAATCAGAGAAAGAAGAACAAACAAAACCCAAAGTTAGCAGAAGGAAAGATATCATAAAGATCAGATCAGAAATAATTGAATAAGAAATGAAGGAAACGATAGCAAAGATCAATAAAACTAAAAGCTGGTTCTTTGAGGAGATAAACAAAATTGATAAACCATTAGCCAGACTCATCAAGAAAAAAAGGGAGAAGACTCAAATCAAAAGAATTAGAAATGAAAAGCAAGAAGTAACAACTGACACTGCAGAAATACAAAGGATTGTAAGAGATTACTATAAGCAACTATATGCCAATAAAATGGAAAACCTGAAAGAAATGGACAAATTCTTAGAAATGCACAACCTTCTGAGACTGAACTGGGAAGAAATAGAAAATATGAACAGACCAGTCACAAGCACTGATATTGAAACTGTGATTAAAAATCTTCCAACAAACAAAGGTCCACAACCAGATGGCTTCACAGGTGAATTCTATCGAACATTTAGAGAAGAGCTAACACCTTTCCTTCTCAAACTCTTCCAAAATATAGCAGAGGCAGGAACACTCCCAAACTCATTCTACGAGGCCACCATAACCCTGATACTAAGACCAGACAAGGATGTCACAAAGAAAGAAAACTACAAGCCAATATCACTGATGAACACAGAAGCAAAAATCCTCAACAAAGTACTAACAAACAGAATCCAACAGCACATGAAAAGGATCATACACCATGATCAAGTGGGGTTTATCCCAGGAATGCAAGGATTCTTCAATATACGCAAATCAATCAACGTGATACACCATATTAACAAATTGAAGGAGCAAAACCATATGATCATCTCAATAGATGCAGAGAAAGCTTACGACAAAATTCAACACCCATTTATGATAAAAACTCTCCAGAAAGTAGCCATGGTGGGAACTTTCCTCAACATAATAAAGGCCATATATGACAAACCCACAGCCAACATCATCCTCAATGGTGAAAAACCGAATCCATTTCTACTAAGATCAGGAACAAGAGAAGGTTGCCCACTCTCACCACTATTATTCAACATAGTTTTGGAAGTTTTAGCCACAGCAATCAGAGAAGAAAAAGAAATGAAAGGAATCCAAATCAGAAAGGAAGAAGTAAAGCTGTCACTGTTTGCAGATGACATGATACTATACATAGAGAATCCTAAAGATGCTAACAGAAAACTACTAGAGCTAATAAGTGAATTTGGTAAAGTAGCAGGATACAAAATTAATGCACAGAAATTTCTAGCATTCCTATACACTAATGATGAAAAATCTGAAAGTGAAATGAAGAAAACATGCCCATTTACCATTGCAACAAAAAGAATAAAATATCTAGGAATAAACCTACCTAAGGAGACAAAAGACCTGTATGCAGAAAACTATAAGACACTGATGAAAGAAATTAAAGATGATACAAAAAGATGGAGAGATATACCATGTTCTTGGATTGGAAGAATCCACATTGTGAAAATGACTATACTACCCAAAGCGATCTACAGATTTAATGCAATCCCTATCAAATTACCACTGGCATTTTTTACAGAACTAGAACAAAATATTTCACAATTTTTATGGAAACACAAAAGGCCCCGAATAGCCAAACCAATCTTGAGAAAGAAAAACGGAGCTGAAGGAATCAGGCTCCTGACTTCAGACTATACTACAAAGCTACAGTAATCAAGACAGTATGGTACTGGCACAGAAACAGAAAGATAGATCAATGGAATAGGATAGAAAGCCCAGAGATAAACCCACGCACATATGGTCACCTTTTCTTTGATAAAGGAGGCAAGAATATACTGTGGAGAAAAGACAGCTCTTCAATAAGTGGTGCTGGGAAAAGTGCTCAGCTACATGTAAAAGAATGAAATTAGAACACTCCCTATCACCATACACAAAAATAAACCCAAAATGTATTAAAGACCTAAATGTAAGGCCAGACACTATCAAACTCTTAGAGGAAAACATAGGCAGAACACTCTATGACATAAATCACAGCAAGATCCTCTTTGACCCACGTCCTAGAGAAATGGAAATAAAAACAAAAATAAACAAATGAAACTTCAAAGCTTTTGCACAGCGAAGGAAACCATAAACAAGATGAAAAGCCAACCCTCAGAATGGGAGAAAATATTTGCAAATGAAGCAACTGACAGGATTAATCTCCAAAATGTACAAGCAGCTCATGCAGCTCAATATCAAAAATACAAACATCCAAAATCAAAAATGCACAGAAGACCTAAATAGACATTTCTCCAAAGAACATATACAGATTGCCAACAAACACATGAAGCAATGCTCAACATCATTAATCATTAGAGAAAACAAATCAAAACTACAATGAGATATCATCTCACACCGGTCAGAATGGCCATCATCAAAAAATCTACAAACAATAAACGCTTGAGAGGGTGTACAGAAAAGGGAACCCTCTTGCACTGTTGGTGGGAATGTAAATTGATACAGCCACTACGGAGAACAGTATGGAGGTTCCTTAAAAACTAAAAATAGAACTACTGTATGACCCAGCATCCCACTATTTGGCATATACCCTGAGAAAACCATAATTCAAAAAGAACCATGTACCACAGTGTTCATTGCAACTCTATTTACAATAGCCAGGACATGGAAGCAACCTAAGTGTCCATCGACAGACGAATGGATAAAGAAGATGTGGCACATATATACAATGGAATATATCTCAGCCATAAAAAGAAAAGAAACTGAGTTATTTGTAGTGAGGTGGATGGACCTAGAGTCTGTCATACAGAGTGAAGTAGGTCAGAAAGAGAAAAACAAATACCGTATGCTAACACAAATATATGGAATCTAAAAAAAAACATGGTCATGAAGAATCTAGGGGCAAGATGGGAATAAAGACGCAGACCTACTAGAGAATGGACTTGAGGATATGGGGAGGGGGAAGGGTAAGCTGTGACAAAGTGAGAGTGGCATGGACATACATACACTGCCAAATGTAAAATAGACAGCTAGTGGGAAGCAGCCACGTAGCACAGGGAGATCAGCTCAGTGCTCTGTGACCACCTAGAGTGGTGGGATAGGGAGGGTGGGAGGGAGGGAGACGCAAGAGGGAAGAGATATGGGAACATATGTATATTTATAACGGATTCACTTTGTTATAAAGCAGAAACTAACACACCATTGTAAAGCAATTATACTCTAATAAAGATGTTAATAAAAAAAGACATAAGAGGAGCTATTTGGTGTAGTACTTCATAAACGAGCATCCACAGTGCCTGTGCTCATCTACAGACTTTCATTCATTCTTACATCAGAGTCATTGTTCCTACCATGTGCCACACTCTGTGCAGAGCCTCAAGGATGCAGACAGCTCTTTCCAACAAGGAGTTCATAATTATAGTGTGGGAGAGATAAAAGGTAAGTTTATGATGGAAGTCTTCACAGGGTGTTTTAAGATCACAAAGGAAGCAGGTAAAAATCAAAGTTCTCCAGATGCAAAAGACAAACTTATGGTTTCCAAGGGGGAAGGGTGAGGGAGGGATAAATTGGGAGATTGTGATTGACATATACACACTACTATATATAAAATAGATAACCAACAAGGACCTACTGTATAGCACAGGGAACTATACTCAATATTTTGTAATAACCTATAAGGGAAAAGGATCTGAAAAAGAGTGGATATATGTATATGTATTCACTAAAACTAACAAACTGATTCACTTTGCTGTACACCTGAAACTAACGCAACATTGTAAATCAACTATACTCCAATTAAAACTAATTGTAGGGCTTCCCTGGTGGCGCAGTGGTTGAGAGTCCGCCTGCCCATGCAGGGGGCACCTGTTCCTGCCCCGGTCCGGGAAGATCCCACATGCCGCGGAGCGGCTGGACCCGTGAGCCATGGCCGCTGAGCCTGCGCGTCCGGAGCCCGTTGCTCCGCAACGGGAGGGGCCGCAACAGTGAAAGGCCCGCGTACCACAAAAAAAAAAAAGAACTAATTTTTAAAAATCAAGGTGCTCATAGAGGAGGTGGGGATATTTTAACAAGTTTTGAAATATTAACTACCCAGTAAAGGAGGGAGCGATAGATCAGCATGGCACGTTGGACTGTGGCCTCTTTTCCCTTTGTTCCCTCCTCTATGGACGTCCTGTCTTTCAGATTGCTCCAGATGTATGGTTATTCCTGCCTCAGGGTCTTCTCACCATCTTTTCCCCTTCCTGGAATGATGTTTCCCCCTTCATACCTAGTTCACTATTCCTCCTTATTCATGGCTTCGAATGTATTTTATTTCCACAGGGATACCCTTCCTTCCTTCACAGGTTACATCAAGCACTCCTGTTACAGGCACTCTGTAATTCTTCTTTACGTCACTGATTAATGTGTAATTGTTTGGCTTCTTTATCTATAATCTTTCTTAGTATACTGAAAACTCCTTGAAGAAACAGACTTTGTTTTGTGCTCTGCTGCTGCCTCAGCTCATAGCAAAATCCTCCTGTGTCATCATAGGTTCACATTTAACAATTGCTGAATGAGAAAAAAGAATGAATATTTGACTACTGAATAAAATAACAAATGAATTACTGATAGGAACCAAGGATGTGTAAAGAGAGTAAAATCTGAGGCTTTTCAAGGAAGGCAGAGTTCAGAAAGTGAAGATTTGAGGAATACCTTGAAAGTTAATTTTATTAAGTAAATTTATTAATTAAAATTTAATCAGAACGTATATCATATTTATTTTTTTTAGAACGATCACTTTGGCAGAAGTCTAAAGGATAGAAGGGAAGCAAGGAAAACTAGCAACAAAGGGGCACCACTGAAGTGGATGAAAAAGGAAAGTAAACTGGCCCCGGACACAGAAGGCAAGGAGAGACAGAGGAGGGAGGTAGACGCCTTTGGGAAGGCAGGCGGCAGGTTTAATAGGCAAGAGAACTTCCTTACAAGGCTTGTCTTGGGCATCACAAGGCAAGTAGATCTCCCCATATACCCGCCAGAAATTTAAAAGTTTATATGGGGGCCTTAACTGGGTTCATCCAGATGGTCTCAATAACACACTGCTCTCTCAAGGCTGCATCCTTGAAAACGTCTCCCACTGTAGGAAGTGGGCAGAACCTCATTCCAAGGGCCGGGGAGAGTGAGGACCTTCTGACTGTCCGAGGTCAGCTCTCGAATAAACCAGAAATTGCATCCTCTCTACGACCTCCTCCACCAGTGATTTTGAATAATAGATTCTAAGGCAAAGGAGAGAAATGAAGGGAGTTTGTTTTGGGCTTGTGCACTAAGGGAAGTATTGGTTCCAGTCACAAAAGGAAGAAATATAGGATGAGAAGCATATTGGGCAAGAAAGATGATAAATTCAGCTTTATACACTCTGAGTACAAAGAATCAAGGAACAATTTAATAGGGATGTCCATGTTAAAAGCGAGAGATTAGAAAGTATGCATACATAGTGAGTAGTCAAAGCCAAGGGCTAGGATATCATCCAGGGAAAAGATAGAGAAAGAGGGGTGACAAAGATAGAGCCCTTGGGTACTGGGTACAATTTAAGAATTGAGCTCAATAGTTGTAATTTATTAAAGTAAGAGGTTGCCCAACGAGAGAAAATGAGTATCTTAAAAATTCCGTCAAAGGAAACAAATGAAGGATATAATTTTAATAAGAAAAAATGTGTTAAATGCCAATAGTAATCAAAATAAGGTGATACCAAAAGACCAGCATCCTTCAAATGATACTAGAGTCTTTTTCACATTTCCTAATTCCTTCTACTATCATTCATTCATTCACTCATGTATGTAATATACATTAGGAGCCTGCTATGAACAAGGCATTTCTGTGGGTAATGAAAATACATCAATTACACACACACACACACACACACACACACACACAAAGAAATCCCTGTCCTCATGGAACTTACATTCTGCTCAGTGGCTTATTTCATTGTGGGTCAAATGCCAATATAATAAATGTTCCCACAGAATTTAATATCTATCCTCCTCTTACCCATTTACCTGCGATGTGTAATAAGTAGAAATCTCTTTAAAAACATCTACCACTAGGGCTTCCCTGGTGGCGCAGTGGTTGAGAGTCCGCCTAGCAATGCAGGGGACACGGGTTCATGCCCCAGTCCGGGAAGATCCCACATGCCGCGGAGCGGCTGGGCCCGTGAGCCATGGCTGCTGAGCCTGCACGTCCGGAGCCTGGGCTCCGCAACGGGAGAGGCCACAGCAGTGAGAGGCCCGCGTACCGCCAAAAAAACAAAACAAAACAAAAAAAGCATCTACCACTATTATCCAAAATGATCTCTCAGGCTAGAATTGCACTCTAAAATGAGTCTGCTTTCCTACTTCTCTTCAAACCAATCACTCTCAAGATGGTCTAGCTGACTGAAACCATTCACTTACTTGAAAGATAAAAATGCTGAGACCAAGCGCTGAAACTTGATGGTCTTTGCAGCAACCAGTGCCCTATGGGCCTTGTTCCGCAATCTGCTTGACTTTAGCTAGCTATGAAATTATTCAACACATTCCACAGTCACGTCCGCAATGGTATATGATCTGTCCTAATCTTATATACATAAAAGAAAAATAAAAGCTGCTCCACAAATTTGCTAGATAAGCCAATATGGAAAGTGACTACCTAGAAGATGTGGAGCTATAGAGAAAATACTTTTTCTTATTTCTACATAGTTAGAGCTTTCTGAGAAATTTTTACTAAAACTTGGGACCTGGGAGAAAAAAAACAAGCTGGGAAGTTAATCTATGGGCAGGAAGCACTGCAGAGAAATGTGCCTCCCAGGAGGTACACGTTCACATCTCAAGAGGGAGAAGACTTGAGACCATGAGGGCATCCCCTGCTTCGAAAGTTGGAGACACTAGTCCAATTTTCCTCCATGAGAAATTTACTTACATTCCCAAGAGTTAAGAACCCGTATCTTCCCCATTATGTCTCCAAGGTGAGTCTGGTGAGCAGGATAGGCTGCCTCTCTTTCCTGTATAAATGCTGGGGCTCATTTTTGGGGGCTCCTCACATATGGTGGACCCCACTATGTGTAGCACCACATTGGTTCTCATCACTCCACCTCAGGGATAAGAATTTGGGGAAAGGGAAGTTGGTACAGTTATTATTTTCTTTAAGTAAAGAGTAACCTGCTCTGTTCCAGAAACTTCACATTGACATTCAGGATAATGCTAATAAATATAAGTATTAAGCATATAGCAGAAAAAAATAGCACACATCTTTTTTAGGGAAAGTGACATTAGAACACATTAAATTTAGTGGTCATTTAAATGTCACATACTGAGGTAGAAAACATCGATCTTTTTTAAAAGAAAAGAGATCAGTTCTTTCACAAGGCTCAAGTATAGACAATTTTTTTTAAAGACTAGAAAGAAATTACAGATAAGAAACTATTTGTGAGTTAACAGAAAAAAATATACATATATATTGGTCTCTGTTCCATGTTCCTGGCATGGAGCTATTAAAATACGTGTAATTTCCTAAGTGATAAGATTATCTCTTGTTCTAATATTTGGTCTTTCACCCCATTCCTGATACAGGGCTTCTAAAAGCCTCGTAAATCCCTAAATAAGATCACGAGGAGCTTCTTTTGTTCTAATGAGGCAACTCTGGGAGGCTCCTGGATGGGGGCTATTCACCAGAAAGAGGTAAACACAAGAAAGCGTTTCCTTGAGTTCTGTGAGCTGTTCTAGTGAATAAGTCAAAACCAAGGAAGGGGTTATGGAAACCTCTGATTTGTAGCCAAATTGGACAGAAGTTGTGGGTAACCTGGGGACCTACTACTTGTGACTGGCATCTGAAGTAGGGTGGAACAGTCTTGTGGGACTGAGCCCTTAACCTGAGGAATCTGACAGTATCTCCAGATAGATAGTGTCAGAATTGAGTTAAACTGTAGAACATTCAGGTGGTGTCACAGAGAACTTCTTGGTGGGGGGCGGAGGCGGGATCCCCACACATCTGGCAACCAGAAGTGTCAGAAGTAAACTGCTCGGTGTGAGGAGTAAAGGAGACACACGAGACACAGGAGGAAAGAACTGGGTTTTTCCGTACACAGGAAGAGAACTATAGATTTCCCTTTACCATATTTTGAAAATTGAACAAATCACATCTCCTTATGCTGCCTTTAACAATGCTACAACTCTTCCACCTCCTATTTTATTTGAACAAAAGTTCTTGCTGAGTAGTTGGCTTAACTTTTCAAATGGGGCAGAAAAAATTCCCATGGAGAGTATCTGTGCCACTGCACTTTCTTTCTGAAAGCAATGGTTTAGTTTAAGAAAAAGTAAATTTTATTTAGGTCTCCATAATCCTATGTCATTCTACTGACCTAAAGAAAAGTTAAATGGCAAATGAAACAATTTGCTTTTCTTATTTCATTTCATATAATGTGCTGTGTGTTTGTAAAATATTGTGGTCAAATTATTACTTATGAAAAAAGGACTAAGTTGACAAAACTTAAATAAGATGGTATGATATGTTTATGATATTGTCTTGCAAAATCTATAGTTTCTCACTTTGTGATAAAAGCTAAGACATACCTTGGATCGAGATGCAGGTAGTTACATACAACCCAATTCTTGCCTTGACTCGGCATATGGCTCCTCTGGAACTTTTAAGAGAAATCTGAGCAGATGATGGCTGTGCTCTGTGCCCCAGGAGTCCTGAGCCTCTCTATACAACTCTTATACTACTAGACCTCAACCAGTGCAGAACCATGAAATGTCTCTAATGTGAAACCTGAAAATAAAACTGCAGACTCCATTCAATGGGATGTCCATTCCCATAACAAACTTGAGCAGAAACAAAACAATGTTTGCAGTTTCTACAATACAGTGATTTCCCCAAAAACGAATCTTGGGGAAAGTGAAAGCTTTATCAGAATTAGAAAAGAACGAATAACTATTTTTATGTAGGGTTAAGGGTATTACTATCCTAACAAGTTAATCAGGAATATTCTTATGAACTCTTAAATAATTTGTACTTGTGTGTGTGTGTGTGTGTGTGTGTGTGTGTGTTTAGAAGGTGACAAATAAAAAAAGGAAAGCAGTGACGTGGTTGACTACTGGAGAAACTCTTCCCATAGTTTATAGGATCGGCTCTGGATTTCTCCAAGAAGCTGGTCTAATCCTGCCAGAAGTACTCTCAGGATGATCAAATAACCAATGTCTATCCTTCCATGGCAAATAATGTAGGGTACTCCTTCCTAGGCACTGTATTCCGATGACTTATAATAAGTATTTTGCCTTGAACAAAAGTAACCACTTAGTTTCTCTGTGATGGTTCAAATAGAGAGGATAAACTATGGTTGAACTTCTCTAGAAAATTTGTTGCATGTGATATTCTACTATACCTAACTTGGTGCTGGGCTGGGGGGAGGGGGGTCACATTTTGGTCCATGAAGCCCATGGAACAAGAAAACCTGTTAATAAAAATAGATCTGGTTCAGGTGCTATTTATAGTAATAGAGCCACGAAGAGAGAAATGAATGTTTTTGACTTTGAATTATATCTCTCTGCCAAGAGCACATTAAATATGAAATATGTATTGTGTACATTAGAAAACAGGAAAAAGGAGAAATTTTAGTAAACAGTGAATGCAAATCCTCAATCCAACCACTGAGAGGCAAGCCAGCCTTCTGTTGAGTGTGATTTGCTAGACTGAGCTCTGAGATGCTCTGACTTCACCTCCAGGGCTGTGACTGACACTGATGTATTTCCAGGTCAGGAGGGAGGTCAGATAATTGAAAGCCTCTGCTCTGTACATAGTCTTTAGACCACGGTGCTGGGCGTGCTGGGCATTTGCATTGACAGCTGTCCCCAGACTTGCTGCCAAAGCTCTGTGGATTAATTTTCATGGAGTTCTGGCCTCAGCATCCAGGGATCAAGTGGGATAGTTTTAATTTCATCTTCAGTATTTTGTTGAACGGACCTTAAATTTTAATGTAAGGTCTACATTAGAACTGAGATGAAAGTATTAGAACTATAGTCATACTTTGTCAGAGTAAACCAAGATAAGATGAATTTTATTTAATCTTCAAGATGTGTTCCTATGTCTGTTCCAGAGCTTTAACTCAAAAGTGATGAGGGTCTAATGTAGTAACATCAGCATTACATCTTTTCTAGAAATCTATCATCTTAAAGTACTTAGCACAAGCGAATGAAGAAATATAGACAAGAAAGGGCACTGCAATATTTATTTTAAAATAAATACATATAAAAACAGGCTATTCTATCTGTAATATATTGTTAAATGAAAAGTCAAAATGAGAAATAGCATCTATTGTATGATACCGGTTTTGTAAAATTAAATATCCAAACATATACAAATACATAGAGGCTTAGAAGGATATATATGAAATCGTTAAGAGTGAATATCTCCAGGGAAATGATATATGCTTCATTGTGTACTAAATTTTAATTAATGTTATGGGGATAAATATAAAGGTTTATTTAGCAGTACTGCTCAAGTTCTAGTTGTTAAATTGGGTGCTCATATGAGCATGTGATATTTCTTTTATTACATATATTATGCTCTATGTATTAACTAATTTAAAAAACTAAAATCTAAATCATCTAGGATTCAGGGTAGCATTGTACTAGGCTAAAATTAAAAAGTTTTAGTTTTGATACACTAGGAATACCACTAACTAGTTATTTGATTGAGTGACTCGTATCCTTTGAAGTCTCAGATTTCTCAAATAATTGTGCTATAGTAGAAAAATGTGAAGGTCTCTTTTCACTCTAGAATCAGCAACTGCAAATGCCGAACCTTGGGCAACAAGTAGAAACAATGAAAATAATCCTGGATAACTCTTGTTCCTCTTTCAGTTGGCAACATGTTAACAGAAATTTAAAATATGCATACTATAATTTTTGTATATACTTTAAAAATGAAATACATTTTACAGTTACTTTTCTCTGTACAAAAACCTGAGAACTTAGGCATTGCAGGGAAGCAAATCCTTTTGGTCATATTTATACTTGAAAAGGATTATTTCTTTTCTTTTTTTTCTTTTTAGTCAATAAGGAAATAAAAGCATAGGATGTGGGAAAAAAAATGTTATATGGGATTTTCCCAGTGTGAGATTATCTCCCATTTAGTAGATCAAATATATATTTTGATAAAACACTGCCAAGCCTTTTTAAACAGAAAAAAGAATTTCCACTCCTCATGCCCGATTTGACAAGACTATCACTTAATTTCATTAACTCTGTATATTTGCTTGCCTCACAAAGCTGAATCAATATTGGGATTTTCACCAGTTTTGTTTTCTGTTTAATCTTATCCTCCCACATGATGATCTGCAGTGTACAATATACTTCCATGGCTGCTTTACTTTTAGTGCTAAACTCTACTAGCTATAAAGGATGGCACAAAACCCACTGGGCCAAACATGTTTGATACAGCTGTAGATGAATGCAAAATGCAGAGACTACAGTCCATACAGCCTCACATATAATGAACTGCAACACTTACTCTATCCATGCTTTGTTTCATGGTGCAGCTTTATCTCTGTAACAAACAAAATGCCGGAGTACCCATTACCTCAGAGTAGGTCCTGAACTGTACCCTTTTAGGAGAACTTTTGAAGGAGGCCCTGAAGACTTGGCCAAAGCAAAAATTGAAAAGTTGAACTGACATGGTGAGGTCATCTCCCAGAGAGATATCCAGGAGACAGAAAAGCGATTCTACAGTATGACTTAAGTATGTATGTCTGGGATTGTGTTTTCATTTCAGAGGCCATGAAATAGTTTAGTATAAGACAAATACTTTTTTTGTCAGGTATTGTAATGTTAAATTATTCATTATTATCATTAAGATCTGAGCTGTTTTTTTTTTCCTTCCTCTATCCTATTATAAACTGGCATCAGAGACTATATAAACCAAGGCATAAAATCCAAAGGCTATGTACTTTGTCTAAAAAACGTGTTACATTTCCTTGACACCACTAGTAAACTAAATAAAAACATTAGGCTATTTTCAAGTAAATGAATAGGAGACACAAGCAAGGAGTGTAATCTACTATTGTTGTGGGTACATTTCAAACAGAAGACAAAAATGGAACAAACTGGAAATAGCTCAATTCATTTACACTTAGTCCTCTGGGACAAATATGGACCCATTTGCAACCATCCAAGGTAGTAGTGTATATGCTGATGGGAAAATGCACGCAGATGCCAAATGGGTGCATTAACCCCCTTGGCAAAGTTAATGCAGACATGCCCTTAGGGATCCTTATAAGACCCATCTGTTCAGTCAAGCATTTGCTTAATTGTGTCGAATGCCTGGCAAATGCAGTGTCAGTTAATAGATAATAGATATGTAAATGCTGTTGGCATTCTTGTACATATGCCCAAGGGCTTTACAATAAACACATCACATTTTTAAAAATAATTTTCTGTTGGGGATAAAATGATAGTCTTGCTGGCAGCTGACCTATGATAGTCCCAACTACTTTGATGAAGAGAAAGGGCAATCTCACACCCCTTCATTTCACATGATCCTGAACGTGATTCAGTGAGAAGGGCATGGCCTCCAGAGTCAGCTCTACCTGAGCACCCATCCCAGGAGGCACTAACAGCTATGGAACCTGCCTTAGCCCTTTTCTTACGGAACTGGAAGATAATTAATTTGGTCCCATAGGGTTGTGGAGAATTTGAAATATGGAAACACCAAACACGTAACAGACCTCCGATAAACACCCCTCCCCTTCACCCCGTCACACACTCCATCACTTTGCAAGACTTCGGATTACATGTTCAGAGGAATTAGACTACTTCTTGTTTTAAGCTGTCAATGACACCGCTGACATGTTGAGAATTAAGTTCCTAATATCCCCTTTCCCCTCTATGATGCAAAACTATTATCAATGACACATTTGACAACTCTGGGGGAAATGGCTGCCAACATGTTTTAGTAAAAGTTAGATTGACAGTTCAGAAACAGAATCGTCCTCTAGGTTTTATGACAGGAAATCCTTACAGCATCTTTTGCACCTTTAAAAGATTCCTTAAGAATCTCTTTCTCTTGTACTTTAGACATAGATAGAAAATCTTGAGCCCATATAGAGCATGAAACATTTAAGTGGGCTCTGACTCTCTCCAGGCATGGTGAAATAATGAATCAATTTTGACACTGACAGCTCAACTACTAGCAATAATTTTCTGCCACGTTTTACTTTCTTCTCACTGACCACATTACTTCTGTTCTCTTTAGATGTGGAACACAAGTGTTGCTTGCTTAGGAAGAACAAATTTTCACATAGACCAATGTGCCACCCGAGGAAAAAAGAAGACTCCAATTTCTTCCCTTTTAAGGTTCAAGAGTATTAGATCATAAGTGCCAATCTGAAATGGCACAGCCTATGTTAAGCAGCAGAATTAGATACTCAGGGCTGGTAAGCAGGGAGTCTTCACTTAGAGAAACCTAGACATGCTCAGTGCTGGTTAGAGAGGGGTAGGTTCAGAAAATAGCTTCCTGATGAGGCTAGACATCTGTCTAGCCTAAACCACTTATAACTCCACATCTGCTCCGTAAACAGCAGTTGTGTTCATGAGGGTAAACCAAGAACTCCGATATTTAGATTTTAAATACCATGGGTTGGTAGAAAGAACAATTCCTAAGTTTAACACAAGGGGGGAGACCACTGAGTTTTCCCTTCTGGACCACGAGAAACCCTACTAAACCAGAAATGTCATCACCACCGCCTGGTTAGGGCTGACTTGGAACAGGCTGCCTGTTTGTCTTCAACAACAGAAATCATCAGTTTCAGTGCCTTGGTAGAGAGAACAGGGAGCCTGGCAGCATCGAGCAGGGAGCATTTCCAAGATGACCTGCCACTCATGTGTGACTCCAAGTCTGACAAGGCTGGCATCGTGCGGCAGCCCCACAGAGGGCAAGGAGACCTTGATTCTGGGTGGGCGTGAGAGACCCAGCATGAGACAGGGGGCCAGATGGCTGGTGCTCTCACAGCAGTGATAGCGACGGTGCTGGTAACTAAAGGTGGAAAATCTGAATATACTGTTAAGAGTCAAAATATCCCGCTTCCAGATTTGAAGTAGCATCTGTAGCATACTCCTATATCCCAGGTCCCCCGCATCTTGTACTGATTATGAATCTCCCTCTCTCAAGAGTGGTTCATAGTACAATGCTGAGAAAAAATGATGGACACTGACATTGTAAGCCCTTTGGAGAGTAAAACTGACCCAGGAAGACTAGGCTTAAGAATAAGAGAAGGGTGATTTTCTAGTTCTAAGGTGGAGTTTGAGGATCAGGGCAACTTTAAAAATTTATTTTATTTTATTTTATTTATTTATTTATTTTTGGCTGTGTTGGGTATTCATTGCTGCATGTGAGCTTTCTCTAGTTGTGGGGAGCGGGGCTACTCTTCGTTGTGGTGTGTGGGCTTCTCATTGCGGTGGCTTCTCTTGTTGCAGAGCATGGGCTCTAGGTGCGAGGGCTTCAGTAGTTGTGGCACACGGGCTCTAGAGCGCAGGCTCAGTAGTTGTGGCACATGGGCTTAGTTGCTCCGTGGCACGTGGAATCTTCCCGGACCAGGGATCAAACCTGTGTCTCCTGGATTGGCAGGCAGATTCTTAACCACTGTGCAACCAGGGAAGCCCTCGGGGTAGCTTTTTTATTCTAAAAGATTATTGAACACACACACCTATTTTTTGGGGGGGGGGATTTAGAAAAATGATAAAGTGGTAAAATGAAGATAAATAATAATACTCCAAGCAAAAGAAAGCTTTCGGCTAAATCCAATCTATCTACCCTTTATTCTACATGGAATACTACCATATCTTTTTATGTAATTCTAAACTCTTCCTAGGTGTATTTCCTCATCTGCCAATTTTATTTATTTATTAATGTATTATTTATTTAATCTCTTTTTTAAAATTTAATTTTTTTGGAGTATAATTGATTTATAATTTTAAAAGGAAAATACAAAACGCTTTGGTGTTGCATAGTTTTTCTATGCTGGGCTGATCCTGTAAGCTGTTCTTTAGCATTTTATAAACAAACAAACCAAAAGAATAATTGACTCAGAATTAAATCACACCCCCAGTTACAAATAATTGTGAAGAGTAGCTTGCATGAGTTCCCTTTTACTACATAACACACCACCAAACAGGGCACTGCTGGAAATCTGAGTAGCCCTTCTACTGGCATGTCACCTGGGATTACTTCTGTCGCCTGGAATTATATCTAACAGTTTAACTGGGGCTGGAGGGCCTAAGATGACCTCACACTATTTGGGGTGCAGGCGAGGCTGTTTTGACAACACTCCTGATTTTTTTTAATGCTTTTGTTCCAGTTGACAGTGTTTATTTGAAACCACCTTACATCTTTCGTATGTATCAGCAGGAGGTATTAAAAATACAACTTTGTGGGGGCTTCCCTGGTGGTGCACAGTGGTTGAGAGTCCGCCTGCCGATGCAGGGGACACGGGTTCATGCCCCGGTCCGGGAAGATCCCACATGCCGTGGAGCGGCTGGGCCCATGAGCCATGGCCGCTGAGCCTGCACGTCCGGAGCCTGTGCTCCACAATGGGAGAGGCCACAACAGTGAGAGCCCCGCGTACCGCAAAAAAAAAAAAAAAATACAACTTTGTTTCATTAGCAGTCCTAGGTCTTGTATTACTTTGATAATGGTTTGCTGGCTGGGGAGACGAGGGGTGAGATGATTTTATTTTCCAACACAAAAAATATTGGTCCTTCTTATTTCATCAACTCTGTTTAAAATGTACAGTTTATTTTTGTATCGTCTCTTTCTTCCTATATCTGATCCCATGACACTAAAAGAAGCCAATTAGCTTTTCAACATTCTCTCTGAAAGCCTTCTTAGGCAGTTCATACTAGCTTCCAAATTACCCCAGGTAACATTTTGGCCAATTTTCCGGCCACTAAATAACCAAGGTCGCCTTTTCTCCAGACTCTGATGGTTTTCTCAGGGCCTTTGTAGTCTCTGGGAGCAGCCTCTTTGAAACCCTTCCAATCATCAAGTTCCAAAGTCAATGTCACATGCATTAGGGTTTTTTTAACAAATATTATTACAGCAATACCACACTTATATATACTGATGTCTACAGCCTGCATTAAAAAAAAAAAATCCCCCAAATCAGTAGCTTAAAACAATAATACTGTATTTTTTCTCAGGATTTGATAGTGTGTTTCTTCTGTTGGTCTTCCCTGGGGTCACTTATATGGCTTTAGTTACCCGGACGCCCTGATGGGAGTTGGAGGGTATATAATGATCTCACTCACAAGTCCAAGGCCTTCCCTAGGATGGCTGGAATGGCTGTGATATCTGGGCATCTCTCTCCACATGGTCTTTTATCCCAGACATCATCACAGTGAAAAACAGAAGTTTTTGCCCCTGTGTAGCAACTACCCTGGGAGTTTGCAGTGAAGCATCTGGTGGTTGGTCGGGGGCTCCTATTTGTGGAAGGATTCAGCAGTCAGAAAAGCGTGCAGCGTAACACAGAAGAGTGTGAGGACAAGATGTTACCCACCGGCCACCTCTTGCTTGTCCCACATTCCATCTGACGACCAGGAACTTCAGGGAGTTAATGATGTGACCTCACTTCTGCTTTCCAAGTCACAGGCAAGTTTTCATTTGGCCAACTCTAATCTGGAAACATTCCAAGACAGGGTATCTGGGAAACACAGATCCCTGCTGACCCAGGTGCAAACAATACAAACCACCATATTTCTCTCTTTAAAAAGCACTTCATTTTTCCGTGTCTCACTTCCCTCACCTACAAAATTGCAATATTAATACTGTAGCAGTTAGGGTCCCAGCAGGAAACAGATGCAACACTCATAGGTAAGGGATTTAATGGAGACACTAATTGGGTGGGGTTTAGGGAATCAAAAATGGCTCTGAAGCAACTCACTGATCTAGAGGAGTGATTCCAGCTGAGGGAACAAAAAGGACCACGAAGAATCCGAAAACCAACAGTACACTACATCCATTCCTTGGCCTGAAGGGAATGGTGTTAGAGAACGCTAAAGACAGCATAAGGCCATGGAATAAGAACCCAAGCAGGTTTTAAATGAGAATGCAACACGACTCCTAGGTCTGTGCCAGGCAAGGAATAAGCAAAGGGAAGGGATCCTGCTCTCCAGACCTCTGAACCATTGCCAATCTAGCCATTGCCTGAAGCCAAGAACAAGCTGGTGTGTAAGAAGCTTGGATGATGTGGTCTCTGAAGGTCAACTGCTTGGAGAAGAGCAAAGGGTGGAGAAGAGCAAGGGATGGGTGTGGGCAAGCAAATAGGGAAGAATGGGCACAATCCAACCTTTCCAGTAGATTTCAGTAGAAAGTGTGTGTGTGTGTGTGTGTGTGTGTGTGTGTGTGTGTATATATATATATATATATATATATATATATATATATATCTTCTGTGAAGGGAGAGCAGAGGAATATCCTCTCTTTTCTCAGTCTGGGCTCTAAGTAGAGAGAAAAATAGAAGTAAAAGTCTCCCTGAGAATTTCTAAGAAGAAACCTCTCTTCGAGGGGTTGTGACTAGGCTTCATCTTACATACTTGACCTGTAAAATCTTGAGGCAAATATTTCGTAAATTCATCTTGGGTTGGTGTTGCCAACCAGGAGCCTAGCAAAGATAAACCCATATCCTTGCTGAATAAACTCACCTTAAACTGAGGACTCAAAAAATTCCCCAAAAATAAGTTCCAAGAAGCATGTGTTCACAATCCCACACTAATTAAGTAGTAGAATGCAGCTGTCATGAACAAGCTTCCAAATGAAGGAGAGAAGTGGGTGGTCTATGGAATCAAAACTGCAGACTACAGATACTGAAATTATCAGATATAGGATAGCAAATAAGTATAATATACTTATTAGATTTAAAAAGTAATGAAATAAACTGAACAGGTTACAAAAGCAAAAAAAAATTTAATCAGGCTGATTTTTAAAGTAAATAATTATATAAACGAAAAATTATAATTAGAAACATAAATTCAAATAATTGTTCAATCAGAAGACTAAAGTGTAACTAAAGAGAGTGTTAATGGGCTGGAAAACAGAGGCAGCAAAGAAAGAGCACTAAGAGATAAGGGGCTATCCTCTCATATTTGAGAGGCGAGTATACTTTAAGGTGAGAGAGAAAAGACCTGGAATAAGCTAATCAGAATTCCAGAGGAGATAGCAGAAATTATGGGAAAGAGGCAATAATAGCTTAATTTTTCTAAAAATAATTTTAAATGCCATTCTCCTATTCAAGAAACCCATTGAATCCCAAGAATTCCAAACCTAGACACACAATAGTGACACTGCAAGAACAACTTTAAAAATGCAGTCATACAGAGAAGAAAATTTTTCCGGAAAAAAAAGGAATGACAGATTGACCATTTACTAAAGAAAATGAAATATGAATGTTTAAATTACTGAATGAATCAGAGCAAAAATAATGCCTAACTTAGAAGATAAAGCCAAGTTAAATAAAAATTCTGAAAAAGTCATATATGATGAAAGGGAGTTGGTGAATAAAATTATTCATGAAGAGGTAAAAATATTGATTAAATTTATGTAGTGGTATATTTAAAAAGTCATGTTTAAATCACCTGAGTGATTTCAAATACTAGAAACCAAGTGTATATTTTCACACTAGTAGCAGAAAAAAATGACATGGAAGAGAAACCCAATCAATCCAAAAGAATGAGAAAGAGAAAGAAAGATAGGAAGTCACAGGGATAGCACAAAATAGCTTAACAGAAACAGGTCGAAATATGGCAGTAAACACAAACAGTATAAGCAGATGCAATTCTTCAGTTAAAATACTGGGTAACAAAACAAACACAGCTATATTCTCTTTACAACAGCCACATCTAAAACATACGGTGGTTATAGTAACAGAACCAGCAAAAAAAAGAGAGTAATTATATAGCAAATTTAAACAGCATAAAAGATCAGGAAACAAGATGGAACATGCATTACCTTTATAATTAGAACAATGTTAATTTTAAAAACTGAAAGTAAATATCTTTAAGTTCTGAAAAAAGGCTATACTGATCATTGTGGCTATAGGAGACACATTTTTCTTTCTACTTGGTTGTATTGTATTTGCCAAATTTTTCTACAGATATGTGTTATGTTTATAACTGGAAAGCCATGGAATAAAATAGTCATCTCACCTTAGTTGTGCAAAGAATGTTGTGCAAAGAATGTCAGTTCTCTTTCCTCTACTAAGAGTTTTTTTTTTGTTTCCTTCCAGTTTTACTGAGCTATTACTGACATACTAAGGGGAGTTAAATTATTGATTGGCATATAATATTTAAGGTTCTAAAAACAACTATTTTTTAATATTTGTAAAGAATGTGAAAGAAAAAAAGAGTGGTATTAAACATTAAACATTCATCATCATTTTACCAAATATTTTGAAGTAGCCATGTGGGTTTTGAACATTTTGACCAAGCCAAAAGATCACATAAGTAAAAAGTACTGCTTTTTGCAATAAAAAGCAAACAGAAACATAAAGATAGGTATAATTTATTGGTCCATTACTATGTGCCAGTAGTTTTGCTATATCATTTAATTCAATATTAACAATGCTCTGAAGAAAATACTATCATTATCCCCACATTACAGATGTGGAAACTTCTGACACAAAGAAATGTAGTCAATTTCCCTGTAAACTGCCAAGTGTGGAGCATGAAATGTGTTATCTAAGGAGAAAAGATGCACCTGCCATGAGGCTCACAGCAACTGTAAGATGCCACCTTTCTTTTTGACAAGCATAACATCATAAGATTAGAAGAGATTACTGTACATGGTCCTCCATAACCAAATATAGCAATGACATAGACCTTGAAATACATTGTTAAGCTCCAAAGTTTTCTTTAAACTGTAGAAGTGCTCTCCCCTTCTCATTCCAAGGTGATGCCTTCTAATTCTAATGATGGGTCTATAAAATGCCTGCCCTTTTCCTTTCTCTTTTTTCCTTTCTCATTAATAAATCAATAGTAAGTAATGACAGCCTGAGAGGTTTGGGGGAGCTATTTGGTAGAAACACGAGAAGTAGTCCTTTGAAAAAGTTTAGTGAAGTATCTCCACACACACACAAGTCCACCAATCCCTAATTAGTGAAGCCCAAACTAAAATTATAGGTTACAATTACTCTATTTCTAAAGTTATACTTCTAAGACCAGTTCCATGCTTTCCACTCTAGGGAAATCATTAAATCATGATTTAAATTCCACTTCAATTTTCTCATTTGTTTGCTGAGAGTAATAGCATGTGAATATTATTTCTAAGAAGCAGGTGACAAGCTGATCATGCAGAAAGACGAAAAGATTTTACATTCATAAGCTTAAACTATTACGAATGATGGAAATATGAATAATTTAATCTACAATACTTTTCTATCCACTCTTAAGGAATTTAGAGGCAAAGTACTTGGAAATTCCACAGTCACTTTCCTCCCAATTCTTATCCTTTTCTTGGTGGTCAGAGGGACTATTTTCTGTTGATCAAACAACAGCACGTAATATATGATTCTCATCAGAATGTCTGGTTCAGTATTTATTAGAGGAAAATCACAGACCCAGAAGCAACATCGGACGTGTGCTCCCTCATTACCTATTACTTTCTGAAGCAGCACAGGAATTTAGCAGGACTCGTCAGACATCAGATTCCTGGAGAGGAACCCTGACCCTTGAATTATGGAGATATCTAAGTTTTATGATTAGGGAAATACCAACCTTCATCCCGGTAATAAGAGAAGCTGGGATCCAACAGCAGTGTGGCTTGAGAAATAACGGACCCTCAGCCTTGTTCCACTATATCATCATTTATCAGCCGTGAGAACGTAAGCCACTCTGCCTTAGGTCAGGTTCTCTAGAAGCAGACCTGAGGCAAGGATTCTTGAGCGAACTATTGACGGAAAGAGTCCTCTCAGCTGAATTCAGTACGAGAGTGGGTAATTGGATTTAACTGAGGAAGGTGTTAGGCAAAGAGATGGGTTCAGCAGAAGTCTAACCTTAGCCTGATTTAATGGGGGCAACTCTGGAGCATGAATACCACCACAGAGTTGCCCCAGCTTGAGGCAATGAAACTGACCTTTGTGGCCCGTGTCTATTAGTAACGGGCTATGAGCCGCCTCTGAGGGAGTCCTTTACATCCCTGGCATTTCTGGGTGCATATTCCCTTTAGTCAAGGACAATTCTCAGAAGAATGATAGAGCTGTGTGCTGTTCATAGCCAACACTCAAGCAGCAGAGGCCGAATATACCAGCTTGGTAATAAAGATCTGGGTGGGGCAATGATAGTGTCCATCAAGCCTCCAAGGTCTGATAATGGGTCCTGGGAGACAACTCCTCAGAGGGACCCCCAGGCTAATCTGATATGTTTGGGACATAGTTTGGGAGTCTCCTCATCTACACTCTTCAGATTGTATATTTTCCTAATATTCTTTATATCTTATGTACTAAGTGGTCAATCTATTTAAGTAGAATTGGAATCTATCATTTTCATCACATTTGTTTCAGAAACAAATGCATCAAGCCCATGTGGTAGTTCTGTTGGCTCACTTGGTCTGCACTGGGGTTATTTCCTTTATTGGGGGACAGGAATGGTGGAGGTCACATGGGTCATGGGGTTTAGTGCCCCTTCCTCAGGATTCCCATTTTACTGAACTATGTAGCACTGTGGAAATGGCAGGCCATCTTGGGCATACCATACCAACGAAAGATCAACTTTTCCCACTCCTGAGGTAGATTTTGACTTTCAGTCCCTTGATTTGTTTCTATCCTTCCATGTTGGAGGCCAAGATAAATCGTCTGGTCATAGTACTGATTTCAATAACACAAAGTCAAGATAGGACAGATTTTGCTTGCTAAAAAGCCTTTACTGCAAAAAATAAATGAAAACAGAAAAAACAGCGTGTGTGCCTCCCACTGTCCGCTTCAATATGGCCATTGCACTAGAATTCAATAGGACTGGATGTAGATTCCCAGAGAGAACCTGGCCCTTGAGTAGTGGGGATTTTTGAGTTGTGTGACTGGAGAAGAGCCAGCTCTTCCTCCAGCTTGGTCAGCAGGCTGAAGTTCAAACCTGGAGACTGCAGCTGTCCGACATAACAGAAACTTGTTCTCTGACTTGGTTCTACCACTTCAGCATTCACAGTTAGGAGGGCACTAGCTTGAATACAGAATGTAGGTTGCAGCTCATTTAACTACCATTTACAGCATTTCACTATAGCCAACTTCCATAGAATCTTAGAGGAAGCCTAGACGAGTTAGGAATCAGTCTCGAACAAGTTAAAATCTTACATTAATTTTCATACAGTAAAAGTGGAATCTTTTTTTACAGTGTGATCTCTCTGCCTAGGAAGAAGAAACTTAGACTCATAAGATAGAGCTGAAAGGACTTTAGAGCACACCTAGTCCAATATCCACATGGTAGAATTAAAATAGAATTTTCAGTGAGATAAAGATACCAATTTCATCAAACTCCGTGTGTCAGTTCAGGTCCTCAGAGAAGATGCCAAGATGGGATTAGACATACAAGAGCTTTTATGGGGAAATGCCTGTCTAGGATAAAGGGAAACAAGCAGGAATAGGCGGGGCAAACATTCAAACTATGATGCAGGTCTGACACTTAGGAAAGGGGAGAGATAAAGAAGGAATGGATAGAAAGAGTTTTGTACATTGCTAAGGAATTTTCTGCCAGGAAGGTAGGGTGTGTTCAAGACGACTGCTGAACAACAAAGAGTTTGAATTCGAGGGTCCACTTATACGAGGATTTTTTTCAATAAATATACAGTCAGCCCTCTATATCCTCTGGTTCTTCATCCCAGGATTCAATGAACCAGGGACTGAAAATTTAATACACAGTCTAAGCTTGGTTGATTCTTTGGCAAAAGAACCATGGATATGGCCCAGGAGGTTGTGGGCTGACCATGGCACTTGAGCATCCTCAGATTTTGGTATCTTCAGCATGTCCTGGAACCAATCCCCCTCCCCCATATGAAGAAACAACTGTATTGTCATTATAAGTACATTTGGCAAAAAAAAAAAATACGAACGCACAGTTAAATTTAAATTTCAGA
This sequence comes from Delphinapterus leucas, assembly GCF_059928025.1. Classification (NCBI taxonomy): domain Eukaryota; kingdom Metazoa; phylum Chordata; class Mammalia; order Artiodactyla; family Monodontidae; genus Delphinapterus; species Delphinapterus leucas. The sequence goes on from NC_143129.1 coordinate 13,994,838, forward strand.
TCAACAACAAATAGTTTTTAGTGTAAGTATGACCCAAATATTGCACGCATACCTATACTAAAAAATTACTAATTGTTGATTTGAAATTCAAATTTACTTGGGTATCCTGTATTTTATCTGGCAACCTTAATTAAAGGAATTCCCTGCAGGCAGGAATGGAATGGCACTAGTACCCCCACTGTGCTTAGTCATTGTGTGGGAGCAACAAGAAGCAGTAATGCCTTGATACAAACATTGTAACTGAATGAAAGAGGTAGCAGCTGGCGCTGTCAGTCAGCTACACACCTCACAGTACATTATCCTGAAGGAGATGGGAGCAACATAACCTCGCAGCTGCCACAGACTTGCTAGACAACCTACAAAAACCTGGAGCACTTAATACACATTTCCTAAAGATTGGAGACACATAGTGGGCTGATGTCTGACTCTTGTTTGAAGAACCTAGAGGGCAAGGGAAAAGCTGGCTAGCTGTTAATGGAGGAATAAAAAATTAAAGACTGCTTTAAATGCCCTTAATTTCCAGAGTGTGTCCTGGCAAAGAATGTGTGTGTATTTTCCATTGCAAATGTGGGTCAGAAAGAGATGATGCCAGTGTAGGGTGATCATAAATACTGTCAGTCAAAGATGACTGGCTAGGATGGACCTGGGTTAGAGACTACTGATATCATCAATGCACAGGGGCTGAGGAAGACATTAACAGCAACCCAGAGATGTATCACTGAAATCAAGGAGGCACAGGTGAGAGGTCCCAGTGAGGAGGTATCTGCAAATACAAATGAAAACTCTCTGTAAGTCACATTTAGCTGTGGCAACAAGGGGCCTCCAAATCTCAATGGCTTATAATTACAAAACATATTTCTAGGAGACAAAATGGCAGCCTCCTGGAGAGCTCACACGGACAAATATTCTCTGGGGCTTCTGCCACTAGTGGCTTTGTCCCCACAGCGAGCCACAGCCAACCCCACCTCCCCAGGAGACACTCCAAGACCAATAGGTCCACCAGAGACCTTCCGGCTCCACATAATATCAATCAGCAAGAGCTCTCCCAGAGATCTATGTCTCAATGCTAATTCCCAGCTCCACTCAGTGACCAGCAAGCTCCAGTGCTGGACACTGCATGCAAAACAACTAGCAAGACAGGAACACAACCCTACCCATTAGCAGAAAGGCTGCCTAAAATCATACTAAGTTCACAGACACCCCAAAACACACCACTGGACATGGTCCTGTTCACTAAAAAGACAAGATCCAACCTCATCCACCAGAACACAGGCACCAGTCCCCTCCACCAGGAAGCCTACACAACCCAACCCACTGAACCAACTTTACCCACTGGGGGCAGACACCAAAAACAATGGGAACTTTGAACCTGCAGCCTGTGAAAAGGAAATCCCAAACAGAGTAAGGTAAACAAAATGAGAAGACAGAGAAATAAGCAGCAGATGAAGAAGCAAGATCAAAACCCACCAGACCAAACAAATGAAGAGGAAATAGGCAGCCTACCTGAAAAAGAATTCAGAGTAACGATAGTAAAGATGATCCAAAATCTTGGAAATAGAATGAAGAAAATATAAGAAACGTTTAACAAGGACCTAGAAGAACTACAGAGCAAACAAACAATGATAAACAACACAATAAATGAAATTTAAAATTCTCTAGAAGGAATCAATAGCAGAATAACTGAAGCAGAAGCATGGATAAGTAACCTGGAAGATAAAATAGTGGAAATAACTACTACAGAGCAGAATAAAGAAAAAAGAATGAAAAGATTTGAGGACAGTCTCAGAGACCTCTGGGACAATGTTAAACGCACAAACATTAGAATTATAGGGGTCCCAGAAAAAGAAGAGAAACAGAAAGGGACTGAGAAAATATTTGAAGAGATTATAATTGAAAAACTCCTGGGCTTCCCTGGTGGCACAGTGGTTCAGAGTCTGCCTGCCGATGCAGGGGACATGGGTTCGTGCCCCGGTCCGGGAAGATCCCACATGCTGTGGAGCGGCTGGGCCTGTGAGTAATGGCTGCTAAGCCTGTGCGTCCGGAGCCTGTGCTCCGCAACAGGAGAGGCCCACATACCGAAAAAAAAAAAAAGAAAAGAAAAATTCCCTAATGTGGGAAAGGAAATAGTCAATCAACTCCAGGAAGCACAAAGAGTCCCATTCAGGATAAATCCAAAGAGAAACACGCCAAGTCACATATTAATCAAACTATCAAAAATTAAATACAAAGAAAAAATATTAAAAGCAGCAAGGGAAAAGCAACAAATAACATACAAGGGAATCCCCATAAGGTTAACAGCTAACCTTTCAGCAGAAACTCTGCAAGCCAGAAGGGAGTGGCAGGACATATTTAAAGTGATGAAAGGGAAAAAGCTACAACCAAGATTATTCTACCCAGCAAGGATCTCATTCTGATTTGACGCAGAAATTTAAAGCTTTACAGACAAGCAAAAGCTAAGAGAATTCAGCGACACCAAACCAGCTTTACAACAAATTCTAAAGGAATTTCTCTAAACAGGAAACACAAGAAAGGGAAAATCTCTACGATAACAAACCCAAAACATTTGAGAAAATGGCAATAGGAACATACATATCAATAATTACCTTAAATGCAAATGGATTAAATGCTCCAACAAAATGACATAGACTGGCTGACTCGATACAAAAACAAAGCCCGTATATATGCTGTCTACAAGAGACCCAATTCAGACCTGGGGAAACATACAGACTGGAATTGAGGGGATGGAAAAAGATATTCCATGCAAACGGAAATCAAAAGAAACCTGGAGTAGCAATACTCAGACAAAATAGACTTTAAAACAAAGACTATTACAAGAGACAAAGAAGGACACTATGTAATGATCAAGGGATCAATCCAAGAAGAAGATATAACAATTGTAAATATTTATGCACCCAACATAGGAGCACCTCAATACATAAGGCAAATGCTAACAGCCATAAAAGAAGAAATCGACAGTAACACAATCATAGTAGGGGACTTTAACACCCCACTTTCACCAATGGACAGATCATCCAAAATGAAAATAAATAAGGAAACACAAGCTTTAAATGACACAATAAACAAGATGGACATAATTGATATTTATAGGACATTCCATCCAAAAACAACAGAATATACTTTCTTCTCAAGTGCTCATGGAACATTCTCCAGGATAGATCATGTCTTGGGTCACAATCAAGCCTTAGTAAATTTAAGAAAATTGAAATCGTATCAAGTATCTTTTCTGACCACAACGCTATGAGACTCAATATCAATTACAGGATAAAAAGTATAAAAAATACAAACACATGGAGGCTAAAAAATACACTACTAAATAACCAAGAGATCACTGAGGAAATCAAAGAGGAAATTAAAAAATACATAGAAACAAATGACAATGAGAATACAATGACTAAAAAACCTATGGGATGCAGCAAAAGCAATTCTAGGAGGGAAGTTTATAGCAATGCAATCCTACCTCAAGAAACAAGAAAAACCTCAAATAAACAACCTAAACTTAAACCTAAAGCAATTAGAGAAAGAAGAACAAAAAAACCTAAAGTTAGCAAAGGAAAGAAATCCTAAAGGTCAGATCAGAAATAAATGAAAAAGAAATGAAGGAAATGATAGCAAACATTAATAAAACTAAACGCTGGTTCTTTGAGAAGATAAACAAAGTTGATCAACCATCATCCAGACTCATCAAGAAAAAAATGAAGACTCAAATTAACAGAATTAGAAATGAAAAACGAGAAGTAACAGCTGACACTGCAGAAATACAAAGGATCATGAGAGATTACTAGAAGTAACTACATGTCAATAAAATGGACAACCTGGTAGAAATAGACAAATTCTTAGAAAAGCACAACTTTCCAAGACTGAACCAGGAAGAAATAGAAAATATAAAGATATCATTCACAAGCACTGAAATTGAAACTGTGATTAGAAATCTTCCAAAAAACAATAGCCCAGGATCAGATGGATTAACAGGCAAATTCTATCAAATATTTAGAGAAGAGCTAACACCTATCCTTCTCAAATGCCTCCAAAATATAGCAGAGGGAGGAACACTCCCAAACTCATTCAACAAGGCCACCATCACCCTGTTACCAAAACCAGACAAGGATGTCACAAAAAAAGAAAACTACAGGCCAATATCACTGATGAACATAGATGCAAAAATCCTCAAGAAAGTACTAGCAAATAGAATCCAACAGCACATTAAAGGATCATACACCATGATCAAGTGGGGTTTATCCCAGGAATTCAAGGATTCTTCAAAATACACAAATCAGTCAATGTGATACACCATATTAACAAATTGAAGAATAAAAATCATATGATAATCTCAATAGATGCAGAAAAAGCTTTTGACAAAATTCAACACTCATTTATGATAAAAACTCTGCAGAAAGTAGGCATAGAGGGAACTTACCTCAACATAATAAAGGTCATATATGACAAGCCAACATCGTTCTCAATGGTAAAAAACTGAAACCATTTCCTCTAAGATCAGGAACAAGACAAGGTTTCCCACTCTCACCACTATTATTCAACATAGTTTTGGAAGTTTTAGCCACAGCAAGCAGAGAGGAAAAAGAAATAAAAGGAATCCAGATTGGAAAAGAAGAAGTAAAGTTGTCACTGTTTGCAGATGACATGATACTATTCAAAGAGAATTCAAAGAGAAAAAGAAATAAAAGGAATCCAGATTGGAAAAGAAGAAGTAAAGTTGTCACTGTTTGCAGATGACATGATACTATTCAAAGAGAATCCTAAAGATGCTACCAGAAAACTACTAGAGCTAATCAATGAATTTGGTAAAGTAGCAGGACACAAAATTAATGCACAGAAATCTCTTGCATCCTATACACTAATGATGAAAAATCTGAATGATAAGTTAACACTCCCATTTACCACTGCAACAAAAACAATAAAATACCTAGGAATAAACTTAGCTAAGGAGACAAAAGACCTGTATGCAGAAAACTATAAGACACTGATGAAAGAAATTAAAGATGATACAAACAGATGGAGAGATATAACATGCTCTTGGAGTGGAAGAATCAACATTATGTAAATAACTATACTACACAAAGCGATCTACAGATTCAGTGCAGTCCCTATCAAACTACCAATGGCATTTTTCACAGAACTAGAACAAAAAAATTCACAGTTTGTATGGAAACACAAAAGACCCTGAATAGCCAAAGCGATCTTGAGAGAGGAAAATGGAGCTGGAGAAATCGGGCTCCCTGTCTTCAGACTACACTACACAGCTATAGTAATCAGGACAGTATGGTACTGACACAAAAACAGAAATATAGATCAATGTAACAGGATAGAAAGCCCAGAGATAAAGCCATGCACATATGGTCACCTTATCTTTGATAAGGGAGGCAAGAATATACAATGGAGAAAAGACAGCCTCTTCAATGAGTGGTGCTGGGAAACCTGGACAGCTACATGTAAAAGAATGAAATTAGGACACTCCCTAACACCCTACACAAAAATAAACTCAAAATGGATTAAAGACCTAAATGCAAGGTCAGACATTATAAAACTCTTAGAGGAAAACATAGGCAGAACACTATAATATTAATCAAGTAAGATACTTTTTTGACCCACCTCCTAGAGAAATGGAAATAAAAACAAAAAGAAACAAATGGGACCTAATGAAACTTAAAAGTTTTTGCAGCAAAGGAAACCATAAACAAGATGAAAAGACAACTTTCAGAATGGGAGAAAATATTTGCCGCTGAAGAAACTGACAAAAGGTTAATCTCCAAAATTTACAAGCAGCTCATGCAGCTCAATATCAAAAAAACAAACATCCCAATCCAAAAATGCACAGAAGACCTAAATAGACGTTTCTCCAAAGAAGATATACAGATTGCCAACAAACACATGAAAGGATGCTCAACATCATTAATCATTAGAGAAATGCAAATCAAAACTACAATGAGGTATCACCTCACACTGGTCAGAATGGCCATCATCAAAAAATCTACAAACAATGAATGCTGGAGAGGGTGTGGAGAAAACGGAACCCTTTTGCACTGTTGGTGGGAATGTAAATTGATACAGCCACTATGGAGAACAGTATGGAGGTTCCTTAAAAAACTAAAAATAGAACTACCGTACGACCCAGCAATCCCACTATTGGGCATACACCCTGAGAAAACTGTAATTCAAAGAGTCATGTACCACAATATTCATTGCAGCACTATCTGTAATAGCCAGGACATGGAAGCAACCTAAGTGTCCATCGACAGACCAATGGATAAAGAAGATGTGGCACATATATACAATGGAATATTATTCAGCCTTAAAAAGAAATGAAATTGAGTAATTTGTAGTGAGGTTGATGGACCTAGAGACTATCATACTGAGTGGAGTAAGTCTGAAAGAGAAAAACAAATACCGTATGCTAACACATATATATGGAATCTAAAAAAAAAAAAAGTGGTTATGAAGAACCTAGGGGCAGGACAGGAATAAAGACGCAGATGTAGAGAATGGACTTGAGGATATGGGGAGGGGGAAGGGTAAGCTGGGGCGAAGTGAGAGAGTGGCATGGACATATATACACTACCAAATGTAAAACAGATAGCTAGTGCGAAGCAGCTGCATAGCACAGGGAGATCAGCTCGGTGCTTTGTGTCCACCTAGAGGGGTGGGATAGGGAGGGTGGGAGGGAGATCCAAGAGGGAAGGGATATGTGGATATAGGTATACGTATAGCTGATTCACTTTGTTATACAGCAGAAACTAACACAACAATGTAAAACAATTATACTCCAATAAAGATTTTTAAAATATATATATTTCTCATTCTTGTTACGTGATAGCTGTTCTTTCACTGGAGATTAGAAGGACTGTGAGAGCCTCAGAAGTTCTTCTTTCTGTGTGTCTTATCTGTCAAGAATCTATACGGGAAGAGAAGCAATATGGAGGGCATGCTGTTCTCATGGCAAACAAGAGACTCAAGAGAGGAGGAGGTGAAACACACATGCCTGTTACAACCTCCACTCAGAACTGCTGACACTGTCACATCTGCCCATTTGAATGGACAAAGCAAGGTGTATGGCCAAGCCCAAAGCCATTAGGATGAAGTGTCGATTGGGAAGTAAGATGAAGTCACATGGCAAAGGGCACAGGAGAATAATCCTATTGACACAGGCTGGGACCTGGGACCTGGGACCCTTTGCTGCAGTGCTTGCACCTGGACAAATGTCTCCTCCAGCAACAAAATACAAACGAACTATAAGGGACTAAAAGTAACTGTGTGTATATACAGCTGGGGCAAATTATGGACAACAAGATACAAAGTGACCAAAAAACCCAACTGCCACTTCTGAAGAGCCCAGAGTAAAAGCAGGGTCCTGTGCATGCCCCCTGCACTCAACACCACCTAAGGGGTGGGCAGACCACCTAAGCTATCCCTCCAACCCGACCTCTGGACACACCCCTACCCTCACCCCACATAAGGAAGAAGCTCACCTCCCCTCAGGGAATGAGCAAGGGAATGTGTTACTTGTTTTAGCTCCGTGATGCTGTAGCAGGGGCCCCAATAAAGACTTGCCTGAATTTCTTTTCTGGCCTGTAATTAATTTCTACGGATTGGAGAAGGCCAAGAACCCTGGTCAGTAACACTATCACAAGGAAGAAACATCTATTTTGGAATTATTATTGGTTGAAATGTGTACCCCCCCAAAAAAGGTATGCCCCGGTACCTCAGAATGTGCTCTTATTGGGAGACAGGGTCTTTACAGAGGCAATCGATAGAGTTAAAGTGAGGTATTAGTGAGTGGCCTAAACCAACAGGACTGATGCTCTTATTAAAAAAAAAAAAAAAGCAATTGGGACACAGAGACACAGATACAGGGAGAATGTCATGTGAAGTTCAAGATTTTCTCAGGTAGAGATCAGGGCAATGAAGCTACAAGTCCAGGAACGCCAAAGGTGGCCAGAAAACCACAGGAGCTAGGAGGGATGTAAGGAAGTCTGCCTTACAGCCCTCAACATCTTGATCTCAGACTTCCAGCCTCTAGAACTGTGAGATGATTCATTTCTGTTGTTAACCCACCCACTTTGTGGAACTTTGTTACAGCAGCCCTAGCAAACTCATAATGGAAGAGTAATCTGATTTATCACAGATCACCAGGAGAGTACATTAGTTTTGTGTAGCACAGGCTCTGGACGCGCAGGCTCAGCGGCCATGGCTCACGGGCCCAGCCGCTCCGCGGCATGTGGGATCTTGCCGGACCGGGGCACAAACCCGTGTCCCCTGCATCGGCAGGCGGACTCTCAACCACTGCGCCGCCAGGGGAGCCCCACATTAGTTTTAAACATCTGCCAAGTACAGAGAGTGCCCCAGCCAGATCATCACTACAGCTCACAACAAAGAGAAAACTGCCTGCTCCCTTTTCTTCTCACTCCTTTCGATACACCAACCCTTCAGGGATCAAAAACATTAGACTTCCTTGTTTAAACTGAGGCTGGAAGAATCCTCTAATTGACATAAAATTCAGAGTTTTGGTTATTATATAGGGATGGACAATTTGGTTACTGAATTGAGGTCATGTTTTGTGACTGAAAGCGACCAGAAGTGTTTATAGTACTTAATAATAGTCAGAGATGTCATGGGCACTGCTGAAGTTTTTTATTCGAGGCCAAGGAAACAATTAGGCCTCAGAGCAAATTTAAAGAGGCAATAAAAAACAAAAAGTAAAGTAGCTGTAATTATATTCAAGAGTTGTACTTGCTTGAAAAAAACACACTTATTTTACAAATGAAGAAACTTGGTTTTAGGGAATGTAAATGAGTTGCTTAAGGTCAAACAACTAATTAGCGGCAGAGCTGGGACTAGATCCAGATTTTTCCCAACCCCTGTTTAATTTCCACTGAACTCTGCTAACGTATCTTGTAGACTGCAGAATTATTTTTAAACTATCAGAAAGGCCTTTTTCATACAACCACACTGGAAAACAGTCTGGCAGTTAACACAAAATATTAAGCATAGAGTAACCATAAGACCCAGCATTTCCACCCTTAGCTATATATCCAAGAAATATGGAAACATATGTTCAACAAAAACTTGTACACAACTGTTCATAGAAGTGTTTGTTATTCATAATAGTCAAAAAAGTTGAAGCAACCCACTGTTCATCAACTGACAAATAGATAAACACAATGTGGTATACCATCTAATGAAATATTATTCAGCAACAAAAAGGAATGATGGATGTTAAATAGACTTATTGTGGCAACCACTTCTCTATATATGCAACTCTAGAGTCATTATGTGGTACACCTGAAACTAATATAATGTTATATATAAATTATACCTCAGTAAAATACAGATAAATAAAGGAATGGAGTACTGATACATGCTACACAATGAAAAATCCTCAGAAACATTTTGCTAAGTGGAAAAGCAGGTCATTAAAGACCACACATTATATTATTCCATTTATATGAAATGTCAAGAATAGGCAAATCTATAGATAGGAAAGCAGTTTAATAACTGTATGACCGGGGAAATGTCAGTAACAAGAAATGATTGTTAATGGACACAGTTTCTTTGGGGGGCAGTTAAACGTTTTGAACTTAGTGGCGGTAGTGGCACAACTCTGTGAATATATTAAAACCATTGAGTTGTACAATTTAAATGAGCGAATTTTATGATATCTGAAATACATCTCAAGAAAGATTTTTTTTAAAATACATTTTCCCTAAAGTAAAATCGTTCTATATTTAACAATTAGCTTTACTACACCAAAAGAAATATTCATGTGTTTATCAATTTAAATTTTTCAACAATTGTTTCCTTTTGGTCTCCAAGTTAGGCAAAAACCAGTGGAAAGTGTGGCGTCTGCTTCAAGTAAAGATCTGCCTTACTATAAATACGAATAAGGCGGCTTACCAATTTATCTAGAAAATTTTGCATTGAACTTTTCACACTAAAGCCAGCATTTTCACAGCTCTAACAAATTCTAGTGGGCCTGAATTTATATCTTGCCTTCTTTACCAACTCAGCAGCTCATGTATTCATGTCTCATCACTTTGCTCAGAACAGTCTCACTCCCAGAAGACATCTTTCATGAGTTAAGACTTAAAATGTAGTACTTTTACAATGGAAGAAATAATGACCTTTCGATACCCAAAAGAGTATGTAGTGGTAAGTCTCTCTCCATCCCTTCTTCAAAACACTATTAGAATCACAGGAGGATACTACGTAAGCTTAAGAAGTATAACTTTTAAAATGTCATATCCATTTCTCCACCAAGCTATGAAGATTAACTCTTCTATAATTAGATGTATCTGTAGATAAAATATTACTATAAGTCACGGTTTAAATATTTTGGAGTATCAAGCACCACAAAATTTAATCACTGGTGATCATTTAACTCCATAATGGGACCTGAACCACCTTCTTTTTCCTTTTAGTGTCTCCATCACAAACACAATAAGTTCACTCTAGAGAAGACGTTAAACGATTTTGCAGGAAACCATAGTGACAAAAGTGCATAAAATATTTGGAAGGTAGTTGGAAAAGTGAACTTGGGAGGTTGTTATAAAATAGATAGAGAAAATGTAAATAATATTACTGACTAAAGATACCTCACATTATTCTTAAGAAGATATTTTTGCCTTCAATCTGTCTGACCTTAAGACTCCTTTCGTCAGCAATGGTTTCCTTTACCTTGGTGAAACTCTTGTTTCTGTTGGCTCTGTAATTTTATACAAGCTTTTTTCTTAGCCTTCATTTTGCTCTGCATTTTTTGGTTCCATTCATTTTTGCCTTCCATTTTCTCTCATGAAATCATGAAAATTAAGAGCTCCCTGATCCTGGAATCTTTGTTTACCAAGGCTCTTTCTCTCTCTCTCTTTTTCTCTTTCTCTCTTTTTCTCCCTCAATCTCTCTCTCTCTCTTTCTGATGTATGATCTCTTGAACTCTCTCTCTAAGCAAAAGATTCTAGGCCCATAACAAAAGTAAAACAATACATGAACAAAGAGCAAAGCATAATGTAAGTGAGAGAAATAGGAATCTGAAACATGGTATAATAGCAAAAACAAAATAAATACTGAAATAGTTTAATATTTCACAACGATATTGCTTGGGAAGAACACAGTAAGTGGGGGCCTCATGGTTTGGAGGATGTAACATAAGCTTTTGCCTCTGATAAGCCTGGGGCTTAATTCTAATCCTGTCACTCATTAAGTATTTTACCTTAAAAAACATATTCTCCAAGCTTCAGTTTCTACATATAAAATTGGGATAAATTGTTCTTAGGGGTGTGTGTGTGCATGTGTGTGTGTGTGTGTGTGTGTGTGTGTGTGTGCTGTAATGGTTTAAAGCAACAAGTGATGTCATATCTGTTCCCAGAACTCAACTAAAATTCACAGCTGAAAACAAAAGGCCTTAAATAATGCATTCTATGTCTAGTGAATTACCAACCTTGGGCATAGGCCCTAATCACAGGACTCGTTCTGACGCATTGTTTGAGCAGAACTAACACAACACTCATCCCCCTGCACACCTCTGCACAGACTCTAAATCATTGCTCTATGATCATTTCTGTTATATTAAAATTCCTGAGTCAGCGGGTGGGGTGTTCAGGGCTCTGAACTGGTAAAGCTGCTAAAACATGGAGAATTTTGCAGAAAGAGATGGTGAAGCAGGAGAGAGTGCCCAGTTGACAGTCTGTTTTCTATCAAAAGCATGGCAAGAATATGTGGGTCTCCATGTGAGTCAAGCGTCTAAGAATTAAGATAATCAGAGTGGGCTCCAAAAACCCAGTATATGGATCCCTGCTTCATAAAGGGATGTTTTCCAATCTATTCACTCTACAGGTCTACTTTGGGGATCTCCAGGAATATTTTAAAGATTTCCTCATAGAAGTTCCGTACAATTTTTATCATTTTTACTCCTATGTATGTTCTCTTTTGTGTGGTTATAGAAAATGGTGTTTTTATTCTTAAAATGCCTTTTATCTGGATATAGTTTGCATATGTGATAACTACTTGTTTTTTGGGTTAGTTCTATAATCTGTTACTTTTAAATTATTACGTTGTTATAGTAGTTTCTTGGTAAGTTATCTTTATATTAGTTTCCTAGTGATGCTGTAACAAATTACCATAAACTTGATGCTTAACATAGCACAAATATACTCTCCTGCATTGCTGAAGGTCAGAAGTCTGAAATCAGTTTTGCCAGCGTAAGACAAGGTGTGGACAGGACTGGCTCCTTCTGGAGGATTTAGGGAAGAATCTCTTTCCTTGCCTATTGAAGGTCACATGTTCAGACACCCCAGTGAATAGGACCTGGGCACAGATGGGGAGCATTATTCAGCCTATAACACTGTTTAATTTCTAAGGTATCCTATCATTTAATGCACAACTAAAGAAAGTTAGACCTCTTCCTTTAAATTATTGTTATAAGTCTACTTTCTTAGCCTTGCCCAACTGCATTGGCTAAAACTGGCAGTAAAATGTTAAATGATTTCAGTGATAATGGGACATTTGGATGTGTTTTTTTGAAAAACATGTTCAATTCCTCTACCCATTTTTAATCAGCTTTGTTATTGAATTGTATAAGTTCTTTACATACCTTGAATATTACCCCCTTATTCAATATATGGTTCACAAATATTTTCTCACATTCTACAAGTTGCCTTTTCATTCTGTTAATTGTTTTACTATGCAAAAACTTTTTAGTTTGATGTAGTCCCACTTGTTGATTTTTGCTTTTGTTGCATATGCTTTTGGTATCATATCCAAAGAAATCATTGCCAAGCCCAAATGCCAAGGAACTTTTTCCCTATGTTTTCTTCTAAGAGTTTTACAGTTTCAGATCTGTGTTTAAATCTTTAATCCATTTAAATTAACCTTTGTGAGTGCTGTAAGATAGGGGAGCAATTTTATTTTTCTGGACATGGTTATCAATTTTTCCCAACATCATATATAAAAGAGACTATTCTTTCCCCATTGAGTACAACTGGCTCCCTTGTGAAATATTAGTTGAAGGGCTTTCTTTATTGGGAGTATTTTCATTACTGATTTAGTCTCCTTACTTGCTACTGGTCTATTTAGACTTTCTATTTCTTAATGATTCAATGTTGGTAAGTTGTATATTTCTAGGAATTCATCCATTTCCTTTAGCTTATCCAACTCTTGCAATATAATTGTCCATAGTATTCTCTTATGATCCTATGTATTTCTGTGATATCAGTTGTAATGTCTCCTTTTCCATTTCTGATTTTATTTGAGTCTTCTTTTTTTATTCATATAGATAAAGGTTTGTCAATTTTGCTTATCTTTCCAAAAAAGAGCTCTTAGTTTATTTGGTCTTTTCTGTTGTTTTTCTGGTCTCTATTTCATTTATTTCCCTTCTGATCTTTGTTACATTCTTCTTTCTGTTAACTTTGGGCTTAGTTTGTTCTGTTTTTTCTAGTTCCTTGAGGTGTAAAGTTAGGTTATTTGAGATCTTTCTTTTTTATTAATACATGCACTCATTGCTATAAACTTCTAAGAACCGCTTTTGCAGCATCTCATAGGTTTTGGTACGTTGACTTTCCATTTTCATCTGTTTGGAGATAGTTTTTGACTTCCATTTTGAGTTCTACTTTGACCCATTTGTTGATCAGGAGTGGGTTGTTTAGTTTCCACAAGTTTGTAAATTTTGTACCTTCTCTATTGTTGTTGGCTTATAGTTTTATGCCACTGTGGTCAGAAAAGCTACTTGGTATAATTTCAATCTTCTAAAATTTGCTAAATCTTGTTTTGTGGCTTATCATATATGACTTATCTTTGAGATTCTTCTGTGTGCACTTGAGAAGAATGTGTATTCTGCTGAAGTTTAATATATGTCTGTTATATTCATTTGGTCTAAATGTTAGTTCAAGTCCAACGCTTCCTTATTGATTTTCTGTATGGATGATCAATTCATCGTTAAAAGTTGGGGATTGAATTTCCCTATTATTATTCTATAATTGTCTATTTCTCCCTTCATATCTGTTAGTATTTGCTTAATATATTTAGGTGGTTTGATATTGGATACATATATTTTTATGATTATTATATCTTCTTGATGAGTTGACAACTTCATCATTGTATAATAACCTTCTTTGTCTCTTTTTACTGTTTTTGGGTCATGGTCTCTTTTGTCTGATGTAAGTATAGCCACACCTGCTTTCTTTTGGTTTCCACTTGCATGGGATATCTTTTTCTATGCCTTCACTTTGAGGCTATGTGTGTCCTTAAAGCTTAAGTGAGTCTCTTGTAGGTGGCATATAGTTGGGTCTTCTTTTAGGTCCTACATAGCATCTTTTGATTGAAGAATACAATCTGTTTACATTTAGAGTAATTATTGATATGTAAGGACTTGCTAATGCCATCTTATGAATTACTCTCTGGCTCTTTTGGAGTTCTGTTATTCTTTTGTTTCATCTTCTGCTGCCTACCTTTGTGAATTTCCATAATGGTATATTCTAATTACCATCTCCTTATCTTTTGTGAATCTACTGCAGCTTTTTGCTCTGTGGTTACCATAGGCTTACATAATATATCTTATAGATATAAAGTCAATTTTATGCTGATAACTAACAACTTCAATCACATACTAAAACTGCCCTTTTATTTCCCCCCCCTTTTGTGTTTTTGATGTCAAAATTCACCTTTTTATATACTGTGTATTTAACAAATTATAGTAGCTATAGCTATTCTTAATATTCATTTCCTTTTATCTTTATGCTACAGTTAAGTGATTAGCGCACCATCATATTATAGATTTAGAGTTGCCTAAATCTGACCTTTACCACTGTGTTGTACATTTTTGTATGTTTTCACATTACTAAGTAGCAACTTTTCATTTCAGCTTGAAGAACTACTTTCAGCATTTCTTGTAAGGCAGGTCTAGTGGTGATGAACTCCCTCAGCTTTTATTTATTGGGGTAAGTCTTTATTTATCCTTCACTTCTGAATGATAACTTTTCCAGATAGAGTATTCTTGGCTAGCAAAAATTTTCTTTTAGCACTTTGAGTATATAATTCCACTTTCTCTTGGCCTGTAAATTTTCTGCTAAGAAATCTACTCATAGCCTAATGGACTTTTTGTGTTTTTTTTTTGTTTTTGTAGGCTGTCATCTTTTTTCTCTTACTGCTTTCAGGATTCTCTCTTTGCCTTTGATTTTTGACAACTTCATCATAATGTGCCTTGGAGATCTCCTTAATTGAAATAATGGGGTGATCTATTAGCTTCATGAACTTGGAGGTCTAAGTTTCTCCCTGGGTTTGAGAAATTCTCAGCTAATATTTTTTTAAATAAACTTTCTGCCCCTTTCTCCCTCTTCTCTCCTTCTGGAATTCAAATGATTCTTATATTTGTTCTTTTGATGATGTCCAATAGATAATGTAGGTTTCCTTTGCAGTTTTCCTCTTTTTTTCCTTTGTTTTCCTCTGAATGGGTTATTTCAATGTTTTTATCCTCTAACTCACTGATTCTATCTTCTGTTTGTTCTGTTCTATTATTGATGCTCTTTAGTGAATTTATTATTTCATCCATTGAATTCTTCAGCTCCAGAATTTCTGTTTGGCTCTTTATTACGATGTCTATCTCTGTGTTAAATATCCCATTTTGTTCCTGTATTCTTATCCTGATTTTGTTGAATTGTCTTTCTTTGTTTTCTTATTCACTGAGTTTCCTCAGAACAACTAATTTGAATTCTTTATCTGGTAATTTGCAGATCTCCATAATTTGGGTCTTGTTGCTTGAGGATTATTTTGAACTATTGACAATGTCATGTCTCCTTAATTCTTCAAGTTTCTTAGAGTTCTGCCTTGTTGTTTTTCAATTTGAAGTAGCATCTTCTCCTCCAGTCTTTACCAGCTGCCTTTAGGTAGGAGATACCTTTCACTTGACCTGCTTATATCTGGGGCTTTCTCTAACGTTGCAGGGATACACCTGGTTCATGTTTCTTGCTCCCTCTTGTGGCCAAATTCTTAAGCTTGTATGTCTTCTCTCCACCTTACAAGACACCAGGATAGCTGTTGTTAACCTTGTTTTTGTTTTCCTGAAGGTAAAACTAGAGCTGAAGATTGGGGGTTTTCCCTTACCTGCAGACATTGGCTTGTTTTCTGTGCACATTCCCTGTCTACCTGATCTCACTTTCTCTGCCACCCTTGGAGCATGCATAACGAGCTGGCTACAGAGTGGGGGTAGGGTGGGTTTGGCATTCAGGGCACTGGGGGTGACCATGGGCCAAGTTGGGGATTCTCCGTTGAGGTTTTCCTAGAGGCTTAGAGGTGGGCTTCCTGCTAAAGTCCGGATTTTGTTGTTGTTTTGGGTATCTGAAACTGCACTATATAAATGTACATCACATAGTAGAGGTGTAAAACATTTATTGGTGCATCCCTATTTTAGTAAATTGCAATTACTACTATTTTATTCAACTTGCAGCTTTAAAATCATCTTCAGCTCTGATTCCACATTACCACCAATCAGTGGTTTATTTCTATTGTGTACTACTTTTAACTGTCTCTAGAAATAATTGTTTTTATTCCCACTCACATTTCTACCACCCAGACAGTGTTGTCCTGTATAATCTTTTTTTCAATTTGTATTACATTTTATATAATAATCATAAATGATAGAAACAATTTCGAACTTTTTTTATATAAGGCTGTATAGGATTTAAAATGAAAGGTACCTTCTCTGATGTAAACCCTATCTATGTTCACATTTTCTCAACTCCACTCTGGTCCCAAAACCATTTATTTTATAGCCGTTAGAGGAAACATCAGTTAATATTTTGTGTCCTTTTTCATCACTGTATACCACTTACAGATATACAGTGTTTTTTATATTATAAAAATTTGTATTTTAAACTATATACTTTTCATACTACATATGGTTTTGTATTTGACTTCATATTATAACTTGAACTTAGTTCTGTGGCAATACATATATTTATTCACCTCATTCTTTTTCAACATCTTTTCAAAAACCACACAAATGTCTTTGAGAATATTATAATTTCTTTAAGATAAATTTATAGGACTGGGATTGTAGGGCCAAACATTGTGCATTTTAATTTTCTATATATTTTCACAATAATAACACAATTTTCACTACAATTATATTTTGATATATTTGCATAGTATGAGGTTATGAGACAGGTATATTTTCTTTAATCTAATATATATTAAATTGTTTAAATACCATTTACTTAATAGTCTGTTCTTTCATTAGAGTATTGAAATATCCTCTACTCAAGCATAAAATTTCCATATGTGAATGGTTCAATTGCTGGTCTGTGTTTCATCGATGAGTCCTTGTGCCAGTCGGTACAATATTTTAATTATGAAAACTGAACAGTAAATTTTGATACTCTGATAGCATAAGTTGATCTAATATTATTTTGATCCAAAACTGGTCTTGATTTTTAGGGTATGCTTATACTTCTGAATAAAATTTAGAGTCATTATGTCAAATTTTTAAAAAACATCTTTAGCATTTTAATGAGGATTGAGTTAGATTTATGGATTAGCGTGGAGCAGAATGGTGTCTTCAAATATTGAAATTTTCCCTGCAATAAATCAGTATTTTCTTATGTTTACTTCACTTATATCATCATATTTTATACAAATTTAAGATATATTTTGTAATAAATATTTTACATTTCTTTTTTAGACCTTTTTTTGCACACGTATGTATTTGTACATAAATACACAAAACTCTCAGTATGCACATACACAGCCTAACAGTTGGCCAAAACTCAGGGATGGACCCTCAGAAGACTTCTGGACTCTTTCTCCTCTAAGTTCCCAATACCCTGAAATTCCTAGTTTCCTCTTTTTTTGTTTTTTCCTGGTAAGATCACTGATCTCTGGACCCCATCTCCCTATGCCTCTAAGTAGAAAACCACGATGAGTACATAGCATACACAGAGGGTGGCATTTTCCTTCTCACTGATCACAACAATGCCTTAAAAAAATTTCTTCATCTATTTTGTTTCATTTCATACCTGTTTACTATGGGAGAGTAACTCTAATATTTATTGATCTGCTGTGGCAGGAACATGGAAGCCCTCCTACTTTTAACGTATTTTTACTGTGTAATAACAGAACCAAATAATATTATGTGCACCATAGTATGAACATGTGAATTGTAATAATAAAATGAATATTTGTTTACCTACCTCCCACTTTAGATATGAAAACATGCTAATCCTTTAAACTGCCTAACACCTTTGTACTCCATCTCTCTGGCTATCCTCCACTCCCCAGAGTCTCCCTCCTGAGCACCTCACTCTTCTGCTGTCCCTTCCTCCTTCTCCACCTCTTCCATCTTACTGTGGTTCTCTCCCGACCTCCTGAGCTGTCCTCGCCCTTTGCCTCTTCCTCATCTTGCTCATTCTCCTTTTGAGCTTCTATTTTGATTTCTACTTGAAAAACAGTTTTCTATAACTATTTTGCTTCTTCTTCTCTATCATTATGTGTTATTTATTTTATTGGATATAATGCTACTTCTTTTCCACACTCTCAATTTGGAATAATAGGTTTACTAAACTTTAACCTTTATTTTTTTCTACAACTATCCGTTGCTGTATTATTAAATATAGTCCTTGATGGACTGCTTTCACTGGGGTCCACCTGTGTTTGATATGTGATTTTTTTCCATTATTGTTGATAAGTAATTAATCTATAATTTCCATTTGAAGTTTTCCTGTGTGTGATTTAGATAAATATATTTATTTAAATATTAAAATATGGGATCTATTTAAATATATTTTGATTACTATTTTAAAAATTAATTGAACTTCAGCCAGAGGACATTGTGTAAATCGATTTTTCTTAATATGTTATTACTTTTAAAAATGTTTTATATATGCTTCAGAAGAATAGGACTATATATATATATGCATGTATATATATATACTATGTACATTATATATAAATCTGTGTATTTACATATGAATATTACATTTTATAAACATATTATCATAATTTTTATTCTACTACACTTATCAGTAATCAATACAATTGGATTGAAATCTCCTACTGTGATGAACAATGGAAAAATGGGTTTTACCTATTTATTTATAATTATAGGCATATAATTATTTAACTAATATTATTTTAGTAGCAACATATGATTTCTATGCAATTTCATCACTATTTAAAAATTTATATATTTAAGGTTTTTTACCATTTTAATTTTTCTGGATAATTGAACATTTTATTACTTTTATATCATTAACATAGTATTTTGTCTTAAATCACAAATGTTATGATATGTCTGATATTTCTATAATTAACCTAGTATTATTTTCTTTAGATTGCCTACTAGTACTTTTTTCATCATTTTTTTACACTTTTTTGATCTAATGTTTTAGCTAGGTCTCACAGTAGGATATAGAATGTAAATAAAAATCTAATATGAAAATTTCTATTTTCAAAAAGTGGATTTAATTACATTTACTTTGTTTACTGTTATGTTTGAACTTGTGTCTACCATCCTACTTTTTGTTTTTGATATCCCATTTTCTCTATGTTTATTTTTATTTAGGGAGTTTTTTGAATAATTGAATTACTCTACTTGTTGGGTTTCTTTTTTTCATTCTTTCACTTTACTAGTTTGGAAAGTTATATACTGTTCCTATTTCTTAGAATTTAAATTTTGCCCTTCAAACTTAATTTATCAAAAGTAAAATTTAATCAATATATTAATCCTCCTAAATGAAAAGAAAATCTTAGAACGTACTCTCTGATTAGAAAATTTGACCGCTGCTTTTGGTCTTTTTAACTCGCTCAATTTTAACATTATCACATTACTTTATACAAATAATATCTGCTCTGTATACCCATATGGTTACCAATTTCTTTAATCAAAATTGCTTCTCTTCTTTTTTCTTTTTAAACTAAAGTATATCCTTTAGAAGTTCCTTTAGTGAAGCTCTATGGGTAGCCTTAGTTGTTGTTTATCTGAAAATGTCCTTATTGCCCTTGTTCTTGAAAGATACTTTCACTGAATACGCAATTTGATTTGGTTACTTTCTCAGAATATTTTAAAGCTATTTTCCACTTTGCCTGGTTTCCATTCTTGCCACTGAAAAGTTTGCTCTGAGTTCAAGTGTCCTTTCTTTGTAGAGCATCTATCTTTCTTTCCTTGGTTGTTTGTGTTTTATCAACATTATTAAGGTTTAATTAACATGTAATACAATGCACACATTTTAAGTATACAGTCTTGAGTTTTGACAAATGGATAAACTCATGTAAGCACTAGCTCAATAGATGTATAGGACATTCTTATCAACTAAAAATATTTTCTTGTCCCTTTGCAATCAATTCCACTAAACCCATCCTCCGAGTGACCACTGATATGTTTGCTATTTCTGGAAATTAGCTTTACCAATTCTAAAACCTCATTCAAATGGAGTCATTCACGTACAGTTCTGTACTGATTTCCATTACCTGGCTATCGCTGTGTTACCACATGTTCATTTGTTTTACTGCCCATTAGTATTCCATTGTGTGAATGTCCACAATTTGCTTATGCATACACCTGTTGATGCACATTTGGCTTGTTTCTAGTTATGTTATGAATTAAGATGCTGTGAGTATTGTGTACAACTCCTTTTGTGGACACACATTTTCATTTCTTTTGGTTACTTACAAGGAGTATAATTTTTGAAACATGTGTTAAGCATAAATTTAAATTTATAAACACATTGCCAATGTGTTTTCAAAAATGGTTGTATCATTTTACCATCTCGACAGTGATACAAGCGTTTCAGTAGCTCTACATTTTTGTCAGCATTTAATATTGCCAGTTTTTATAATTGTATCAATTCTAGTGGCCGTGAAGTGATATCTAATTGTGATATTAATTTGCATTTCCTTGATAAATAAATAATATTTTATTTTTTTCATGACCATATTAAGTGTGGGTTAATATCTGGACTTTATTTTGTTTCATTGACCTAACTGCCTATCCTCCTGCAAATGCCATATATTATAGCTTTATGGCACAGCTTCAGATGAAGTTTTGTATATTCTACAACCTTATTCCTTTTCAAAATTGTTGTGTGAATTAAGAAAGTCTTGAATTTTCAGATAAATTTTAGAATACACTTAACAAATTCTAAAAGAACAAAAGTGTGCTGGACTTCTTTTTAAGGGAGAAAGATAGTTTTGAATCTATAGATCAATTGTGAGAATATTGAACTCAATACTACTGAATTTACAATAAATAATAAATATGATATAGTTCTCTATTTATTTAGGCTTCCCTACTGTATTCTTCATTTTTTTATACTCCTTTGGGTAAAGGGCTTGGGCTTCTTTATCAAATATATTTCAAAGCAATTTATGATATTGATGGTACTTTACTGGTATATTTTAATATCTTTCTAGTTTAATTTTTGCTACTACCTAGAAATAACATTATTTTTGAATGCTGACTTCTAGTCTGTGCCCTTACTAAATTTACTAATAAATTCTACTATTTTTATCAGGGTTTACTATCCTTGTTAATATTGCTGAATTTTACTTGCTAAGATTTTGTTGAACATATTTAATTCTATGTGGATAAGGAATATTGATCTGTAATTTTATTTTCATTATATGTGTCAGATTTACTTATAGAAGTTATGTTAGCCTAATAAAATACTATAGAAAATGTTCCTTCTTCCTCTATTTTCTAAAGACTTTATGCAAGGCTGGTGATATTTCTTTCTAAATTGTTTGTTAAGAATGCACCAATGAAATCACCTTGTTCTAGAGAGTTCTCCCTGGGAATATTTTTATTGTCGTTGTTACAAATTTAATTTCTTTGATAGGAATAATTCAGATTGTCTATTTCTTCTTGATTCAATTTTGATAAGAAATATATAGAAGTTATTGAATTTTTAATGTACCTCTTTATCTGTTTTCCACATTTTACATCTCCTTATATCTTTTAGCTCTGCTCTGAGTAATTCCTTCTGATTCTATTCTGGTGAAAGTTTTTTTTGTTTGTTTTGTTTTTAGCTAAATCTAGTCTGCTTTTCACCATTTTATTTACATGTTTGATGCTTCTCTATTTTGTATTTCTAAGAGCTTGTTTTATTTTCAAATCTCGCCAAATAAATATGATAAACTTTTGATTCTGGCTCTTTTTCTCTTATTTCTCTCCCTTTTTAAAAAAAATTAATAGTTTATATATGGTTATATTATAATCTTAATTTGTGTGAATGCTAAGTGTCTAAATGGGAGATTCTTTTATGCAGAGAAATTTGTGATTGTTTCTTGCAAAAGCTAAGTGTTCTGCCTTCCTACAAAATTTTTAGAGCACTTGGAGGCTCTCTGGACTAGTGCAAGAGGCTCATAGGCACCTCCCCCTCGTGGTGCTCTGTCCAAAGGCTCAGTCGTCTAATAGAAATACAAATGCTTTTGCAAATGCCTAGTGCTCATTGCTCTGCTGTTTTCACATTTTGCTTTTATAGTGGTAGGTAACAAATACCTTTTTTTTTTAACTTATTTTTTAAGTCTATCAATATATTATAAAGAATATTATTTTTTATTTCCCCAAGAGGTTGTTGTTGTTGTGTTGCTTAATAGGAGAACTTTTAGGTAATCAAGTCCCCACACTACCTAAAGTAAATGTCAGGGCAATGTTTTGATACCTAAAATATTTTAACAATGTTTGCTTTAAATTTAACTACATTTACTTTAGTCTTCAATATCCTATTTACAACAGATATTCACAGAGGTTCTACTTTTGTGGACAATATCAGGAAGCAAACCTAACATACAGATTGTATGTTTTTACTTCACCTATAATAAAAAAATTCAAATAAGTAAATCATTCAGGAAATGTATTTAATTTTCCAAAATCTAGACATAAGGTAGAAAGTTTGACATTACAGTTTCTATGTGGTCATTTTTACTACAATTCACAACTTTCGATCAGTTTTTTGCAAATGTCATTTACTCACCCAAACTGAGTGTTTAACTAGGTCATACCCTAGATCTGTTCACTGCAGCAGAGTAAGAGAATATAGAAATTATTTTAAGAAATATTATAAGAAATGTATGACTTCTACTTTTGAATAATATGTGATTTGTTAACATTTGAAAAAATAAGAGAGGACTATAGGTTATACATGTCAGAAAGCTTTCTCTAGAAAAGTAACAAGGTGTAATGAACTTTTTCTTATTATGAATACACTCAGGTATTGTGAGACTTTCTCCTAAATCTTCGAGCAATCTTAGGTTATTACATTCTCCCTGAACATTCGAACATGAATATACTGTATGGTGTGGTTCTTGTTCAACACCCTTCCATAGTATATTTATTAGCCTATCTCAAGTTCATTTGCAACATCCAATAATGGAAAGCTGTTACCATGCCTAGGTCTGAAGGGGCAATGAGAAGGAGAATATGTATTGGTTTACAAAGCCTTCCAAAACAAACTGCCACAGACTGGGTGGCTTAAACAACACACAGTTATCCCTCAGATCCTTGGGGGATTGGTTCCAGGACCCCACTGGGTACCAAAATCTAGGGATGCTCAAGTATCTTATACAAAATGGCATAGTATTTGCATATAACCTATGCATAGCCTCCTGTATACTTTAAATCTTCCGTACTTATAATAACTGATACAATGTAAATGCTATGTAAATAGTTCCTGGTGCATGGCAAATTCAAGTTTTGCCGTTTGGAAATTTCTGGAATTTTTTTCCAAATATTTTTGACCCATAGTTGGTTGAATCAGCTGATGTGGAATCTACAGATACAGATAAATTTATTTTCTCACAGTCCTGGAAGCCAGAAGTCTGAGATCAAGGTACTAGCAGGGTTAGTTCCTTCTGAGGGCTATGAGGGAAAGATCTATTCCAGGCATTTCTCCTCAGCCTGTCCATGGCTGTCTTCTCACTGTGTCTTCACACTGTCCTCTGTACATATACCAGACCCAAAGGTAGCTGTAGCTATAGGAGATTGGCCACTTGAGAGAACCCTCTGGTAGAGGAACAGGGCTAGCCACTGGCAAACTCTAGCCCAGCAGGGAGAAACTAGGGCAATAGGTGCCCTATCCATCTCCCACCTTGTCCTCTGATACCCTCTCAATGACAGCAGCAAATCCCAATGGAAAACACAGGATACTGAGCCTCCTTGATTCTGTCCTTAGAAGTTGGTCTTGTGGGGTACAAAACAAGCCGGTTCGCAATTCTAGTTTCTCTGATGAATTATAATACTTCAACAGCTCTTTCAAATACATGCAAACATGTCCCTCTCCCCCAATTATACATATTAAATTGTCATAGTAGGGTCTGTTCCTTATTAGCTGTATTTGGAAATGTGGCCACAGGGTAATGAATTATATAGTCTATCCAGACTATATAGAGATGTAAAGAACCTTAGAGAAGGTTCTTTAATAAAGGCTTTTACAACTTCTTAAACGAACCAATTTAAACAAATGAAGAATTTTCAATAGGTTAATTTACTTGGATATGGTAAATCTGAAGAGAGGTCTAGGCTAGGACCTTGCCTTCAGTTTAACACCAAGCTTATAAATATATAAATATAATTTCCATAAAAACAAATTGCTACATATTTTAGCTTGTGTGAGAGATCCAATTTTCCAAAATGTTTTTGCTGTGGCAGTTGGGAACTGTACGGCCTACTTAATTTCAATTACCAGAATCATTTTGACTATTATTCTACGCACAAGGACCACAGCAAAAGCTTTCTGCGTACACACAAAGTTTGATTTCAGCTAGCAGCTGTTCATTATAAAGGAAATGCTTTTGATGGCTTTTATTCCATAACACTTAAAACTATTTGGCAACCAAGAATGCTGCTTTCCCTCGGCTTCAGTGTACTTTTTCTTTCATTTTGAGTTGTTTCTCATCTATTTTATATATTTGATTGCCTCAATATGTTCCTTTCATAGAAAATAGGAAAATTCAGTTACCTATAATAAAATTGCTTTACTTGACCCAACCTCTGGGTAAAAATAAAATGGACAGAAGGTTTTAAAATAGATTAAATTACCCTAAGCAGGCCCCTTTTTATGAACACTTCACCTATAAGTAGTCCTGCCCCTTTCTGAAGGAAGGGTGGAGCCACTGCTTCTGGAATAACTATTTTTATTTGAAATCTTTAACTTTTACCTCTGAGATATATTAACATTTTTATGATCATAGTTTTTAACAGGAATATTTTAGGAACACCCATCAGACCTAAAAATATGAGTATCAGTATGAAACACCTTGTCCTCAGTTTCTTCTCCCTGATATGTACATGTTCAGTCTCTGCTCTCACTAATGCTTATCCTGGAAGGGAGTTTGTTCCCTGCACAAAATTATGGGGATGGGATGGACATGGGTTCCCAAACTTCAGGTTGAGGTAAAAAGACATGTCCCCAGATATTGCAACTGAAATATGAAAAAATATTTTTTCTAAATGGCTGTTAGGTTGTATGGTCCTATGACCATAGTTGGCCAGCTACCTTATCAGCTTTTGTGGAATAACAACACGTCTTAACTATGAGTTGTAATGTTTTTCCTCGGACAAATATTGGTCCAAGTTTCTAACAACTTGACAAAATATGTTTGGAATTTTAGTGCTTAAAAGTTGAGAACATGTCCTATTTAGGTCTCTAAAATTACTTATTTGATGAAATATAAATAAATATTTTAAATAAAAATATCTAAAAAACATCCTTTATATATATTTATAGTTGAGTAGAAGATTTAGAAAAATATTACTGCAAATGTATAGAGGATATCATGAAGAGCGGGGGAAACAAGGCTTTAAGAGAAAATAGACCTGAATTCCTGCTCCATCACCTACAGTCTACAGGTCCTAAGGAGGCTTTCTTATCCCCTTTCTGCCTCAATCCTGCCTCCCAGGTCCTTCCCCTTGTGTGCTTCTTAGATAAGAACCCCACAAAGCTTACCAGAGCCCCACTCTTTTTGGTTTGAATTGACCAATCCAGCTTTAGCCTAGGAACCCCAAAGTACTCCAACCTTGGACCCTAATGAAGCCATGCTCCCCAGGTTCTGTCTCTCTCTGCCTGTACCCTGCCTTGATCTCCCCATGTGCCCCCCCAACCCCAAGCCTGACACGTACTTCCTCTAGGACCTCTGAATAATAACCTCTATTCTAATTCCTTTGTGGTATTTTATTGAACCCAGGCTCACTATCCAACACCCCTAGCCTCTACTTAACAAATGCTAATTTCACAAAGTCATAACAGGGACTTACCAAGTTACAGCCATATTTTGTTTTATAAACAGAAGCACATTACCTCATTTGATGTATACCTTATCTTCATGAGTTGACTACTTGCATTTAGTTATGTGCACAGCATTAAATGTGCCAGAAAGATACCTATTTTCAAACAATTAAGGTATTTAAATGACATGCAACACACTATGAAGTTCAAACAATTTTTCAAAAAGGAAGGCTAAAATACTTTAAGTTATATCCACATGATTTTCAAAAGATATTTCCTATCCAAGTGACCACTTCAAATAAAAACTCTATGGAAGTATGGTTTCTCGTATGCTGCTGGAGAAGCCTTCTACTGATTCTCTACCTTTCCTTAACCTTCAAATTCTATGTACTTATAATCAAACACATTAAAAATCATAATGGCAAACTG
The DNA here is from genome assembly GCF_059928025.1 of Delphinapterus leucas. NCBI lineage: Eukaryota > Metazoa > Chordata > Mammalia > Artiodactyla > Monodontidae > Delphinapterus > Delphinapterus leucas. The sequence goes on from NC_143129.1 coordinate 14,021,498, forward strand.
AAAAGTTTCTCCCACCCTTAGGTCCCACTCATTTTTTGTGTATCCCACTCCCATTCATTTCTTGGGTATCTCCCCAAAGTTATTTTCTGTATTAACAAGAAACTTTAAATGTTATCTTTTCCCCTTGTTTAAACACCCACTCACACTATTATTTATTTCACTGTCACCATTTGGAGTCATAGATAGATAGAGATAGAAATATAGAGATATATAATATCTATATAGATATGTAGGTATCTTTCTATGTATATACGTATATACATAGATACACATTGTTATGGTTAACCATCAACTTGACTGGCCACAGGGTGCCCAGATTAAACGTTATTTCAGGATGCATTTGTGAGGGTGTTACTGGATGAGATCAGCATTTGAATCACTGGACTCAGTAAAATAGATCGTCCTTCCCAGTGTGGAGGGACTGAATAGAACAAAAGGCAGAGGTAGAAGGAATTGGTCCCTTTTCTCCTGCCTCACTGCATGAGCAGAGGTATCTCATCTCATCTTTTCTGGCCCTCAGTCTAGAATTGACACCACTGACTCCCCTGATGCTCAGGCCTTTGAATGCAAACTGAATCACATCACGGGCTTTCTGGTTCTGCAGCTTACAGATGGCAGATGATGGGATTTCTCAGCCTCCATAATCATGTGAGCCAATTTGCCATTTATATATACATAAATAACTGAGTCTAAGAATGTGTGTATTTCTAAGTTTTTTTAGAAAGTGTCAAATTGCCCTCCATCGAGGTTTGACACTTTACATCCACCAACACTCTATGATACTGGCTCTTTCCTCACAACCCACCAACAGAGGTATTGTCAAATACCTTTTGGATTTGCACCAATCTAATAGGTGAGATATGATTGCTTATTATATCTTTTGTGTTGATAATGCTGCTCATAAATAGATGCATAAAGTTTCCTACTGAGAAAACTAGAAATAGTGACTTTCTCTTCTTCAGCCTGGGTTTTCCTGTATACATTCAAGAGAAATATTTGGAATAGCTTTACAGAAGAAAGATGAGAGGTAACACTTTTTGAATGCTAGATATTAGGCACTGGGCTAACTGCCTTATGGATATTATCTAACTTGAATCTTACAACAACCCTATACAGAAGTTATTATTATTTACATTTTATAGATAAGAAAAAGAAGGAGGACCAGGAGAGGTCAAGGAACTCACCCCAGACCACGCAGATTATGAACGGTGCAATCAGATATGAACTTGAATTGGTCCAACTGCAAAGTATATTGATTACATCAGGAAGAGATTATAAGAAGGTGTGGAAGGGCATTTTATCTATGCTATATGACATATTTTGCCATATTACTAACATTTAGAAATGCACATTTTATTTGACAGTATTTATAAATCATGTGTTTCCCTCTCAGAATAACTTGTAGTGCAGAAATCCTTCCATATGCTAGAAGTTTGTCGGGTTCTTTTGATGAGGGAGAGAATGTCGTTCTGTAGCTTGCTTGCTTATAATCACTCAGCTACAGCATGTATAAATTTAGAAATGGTATTCCCACAGAATTAACTCAGAGCAAATTTCCATTCCTGCAGACCTCACATGACTGATAAAGATATGTGTGCAAGGCAGTATTGTCACAAAATAATGAATTTTTAGGACTTCTTTCATTATTTATACAGGTAATAGAAATTTGCAAATTAAACGTGTATTATTTAAATTTCCAAATTCAGATACAATTAAATTCTAAACTTTTAATAAATAAGCTAGTTACTTTTCTTACAACTGTAGCTCAACCTTCCCACTTGACAGCTATGTGACCTTGGAAAATTTTACCTAAAATTTCTTGGAAAACTTTTTTTTCATCTATATATAGTGTATCAGTACACAAGTCAACACATGTTTTGAAAATTCAATGAAATATCTATGTAATTACTTACAGTGATTTTTTTCAGCAGTGGAAGTAGTATTCCATGGATTTCATTGAACACAAAGTTCTCTGTACTGGCAGTCAGGGGAACTGAGGTTTACATCAATCATGGCTCTGCTTTACCCTTATTGATACTGAACTCAGATAAGCCACTTTAATTGGAATTCAGATTTCTCGTGTATAAAATGAGTCAAAATAAAGTCGTTTGTCAAGAAAAACTCTAAGGTCATAAGGCCATTTAAAGGCAGTTTATAGATTTTTTTCTAATTCCAAAAAATTGAGACAAGTTTTATACTGCTTTCTACCCTGAGTCTTTTGTACAAGGAAGAGCGACATGCTTCATGTCTTGTATTGCTTTAGTCAAAGTGGCTGTTGCTTCTGATACCCATTCACTCTCAGATGCGTTCCCAGGAGGTCGGCCTAAAATCTCCAAGTCAGGAGACAAAACGAAGGCACCCTTGAGCAAGAAAGACCCTGATTCCCTAATCCTTCTCTTCTAGAAATTAAGTGTCTTCTGGACAAAGAAATATATCTTCTTCTTACAAGACACCTCTTGTATTTATTGTTCAGATCATAATTATAATACAGTGGACAGTTTTACCTAAAAAATTTGCCCTGATAGTTTAAAAATGGCTCAGAAAAATTTCTAGATAAGAGCACTTTATTTTAAATATATTGGGCAATACTCAAAAATACATAACCTACTCACATTTTCAACTCACATTAAAAATATCATTTGATAAAAAAATAGTCCCCCAAAATAGTTTCTACCCTTTTTACATTTTTTATGATTCTGTATTTGTAGAACTTTTCAGACCATTTAGAGTCATAGAAAATTAACTTTCCAACATATTTTGGTAGAAAGATGCTGCTGCTGACAATGATAATATGACTCTTGTTTGAATTTTGCAAAATAAACAACAAACAATATTCTCCATTGTAAACACATATTGAATACCTACTATGTACAAGGCACTAAAGCTAGATACTGTGATGAATACAAAATTATAGGGCATTATTTATAGTTCTGAGCACGTTACAATCCAGTGATGGCACATAAATATTTAAAAATAACTAAAACAAAAAGTATGAGATAACTACTAATGTAGAAATAAAAGTCAGAATCAACAGTTGTATAAGATAAGGGGAATATATTTCTTGTGACTATCAAGTGAGATTTTTTGGTAAAGAGAGATTGATTTTGGAGTATATGATGGATTTTTTTAAACAGATAAATTGTAGAAGTTTTTACATCATATGAAACTGAGATAACTTAATTTCCTCAGATTTAGTTATTCAATTTTTATGTATCCACTCTGCCCTCTGAATTCTACTTTTATAAATGTATTGCTACATGATTTTATTTCTGTATTGTTTAAAATAACACAGAATATTAAATGAAATTTATATTTAATTTATAAATAAAACTAAATAAAATTTAATACATTAAATTTATGAACAAAATAAGAATGTTGATTGTCATGTGCTGTTGCAAATACTGGCTAATGCAATAAGAGAATTCTTAGAAATAAAAGAAGAAATCTAAATTATTTGCACCTAATAGGCTTGTCTCACAAGAAAATCAAGGGAAACAGAAACACACTCACAGACTTAGAGAATGAACTTACGGTTACCAAGGGGGAAGGGTGTGTGTGGTGAGGGGGGAGGGATAGTTAGGGAGTTTGTGATTGACATGTACACATTGCCATATTTAAAACGATAACCAACAAGGACCCAGTCTATAGCACAGGGAACTACGTTCCATAGCATTATGTAACAACCTAAATGGGAAAAGAATTTGAAAACAATAGATACATGTATATGTATAACTGAATCACTTTGCTGTACACCTGAAACTAACACAACATTGTTAATCACCTATACACCAATATAAAATAAAAATTATAAAAAGAGAAACAGGAAAAAAATCACTTAATCAATTAATAGAAGAGAGCTCATTTAATTAGAAAATAAATATGAATATATTGAAATATTTTCTTATGCAAACAATAATTAATTGAAAACGTGTGATGGGAAATTCCATTCATAAAATAAAACAAAATGTTTAAAATACTTAGGTATAATCTTAATAAGAAACATGCATACACACATTCCAACTACACTAGACTCCATTATATTATGCTATATCTTAGTGACTACACTCAAGATATCAAAATGTAACTGAGATGGTGGCTAAACTGTTTCTAGAGGGATGGTGGGAAATCACAGGGAAACCATATGTCACCAGAGGCTGTGCCATCCTTGTGAAAAGATCACAACAGCATTGTTGGGAAATAAAGAAGGAATTGCTTTAATGGCCTAAATCCACTTCTCCCATGAGCCCAACTTGTTTATTTCCCTGAATTGACAATAAATTACAATCTTAAATGACCAGAGTTAAAATGTTCAGACTACTTTTGTGAATTCTAGCATTAGAGGCTTTCCAGGGAGTTTTGAAATAAGGAACTAGCAGCTGAGAAATGTGGGTTTAAGGGAAATAAAGCCTGATTATTATGGGGTGGAGACATCACACACAGTAATGTGTGTCATGAAAGTGCGCCTTCAACACCAGCTAGACTGGTAGTTGACAAATTTCTAGACAAATATTGAATAACTGCCAAGATTATAGATGTGCAAAGGGGTAAAACTGAAGCAGAGAAAAGCTCATATAAATCGTCACTTATCTAGCTCTTCCTGTAAAGAAAAAGGAAATGTGTTTGTGTGTGTAAGAATTAGGCAAAAGCAGGTAGATCTCACAGCAAAGAAAAAACATTAATAACATATTGATTTAATTCTCGCCAGCCTTGTTTTAATGTGTGCAGGAGCCAAATGTTATTTATTTATTTGTCTTTTTTTAATATTTTAATTTTACTGGAGTATAGTTGATTTACAATGTTGTGTTAGTTTCAGGTGTACAGCAAAGTGAATCATATGTATTATACGTATACATACATTCATTCTTTTTTAGATTCTTTTCTCATATAGGTAATCACAGAATATTAAGTAGAGTTCCCTGTGCTATACAGTAGGTCCTTGTTGGTTATGTATCTTAATATATAGTAGTGTATTTATGTTCACCCAATCTCTTGATTTATCCCTCCCCTCCACGTTGTTTGTCTTTTAATAGACCTTTGTTTCAGTTAGGATGAGGTTCAGGTGTTGTCTAACAGAAACCCCAATAAGTGCTTTAAGAAAAGTAGAGGTTTATTTGTTTTATTTTATTTATGTCCAGAAAGGCCAGGGATAAGCAATTCGGAGTTGTCATATCAGCTACATGGTCTTCAGGGATCCAGAGTCCCTTTACTTTTCTGCTCCATGATCTTTAGTATTGATTTTCACATGTGCCTCATGATCAGAGGTGGCTTTGGAAGCTAAGCATCACACCAATATCCCAGGCAAAGAAATGATACAAGGGAATAAAAGAAAAACAGTATAATACTGAGGTGAGCCAGCTCATTTAAGGATTCTCTAAATCACAACTTCCACTTACTTCTCATTGACCATTCCTAGCTGCAAGAAAGGCTGCAAAATTTAGGCTCTTAATGGGGATCACTCCTACTCAGAACGAAATCTGTTTTGGTTTTAGTGAGAAAAGGGAGAAAAGATATTGAATAGGCAAGTAGCAGTCTATGCAACAACCTCTCTTATGAAAAGGAACTGGGATTTAGAATTCTATAGTTTGAAAATAAATTTGGTTTTTAAAAACTGCATTCAGAAACTTGGCCTCAGAAATAAGTTTCTATTTGAAACAGACTCTCTTCAATTAAAACACTGGAACTACATTTAATCAATGAAACCTCCATACTTAAACTCAGGAAGCACTTTTTAAAAGTTCCTTTGGGAAAATAGATGAATATTTAAACGTTACTGCATTGATTTACTATGCTGCACATGATTTTAAGGGTGAGCCACAATTAACTGAATTTTAATGGTTTTAAGACAATGTAGATAAATAGTTAAGAGAACTGTTATTGATTTTACTTATGTGGAGGATAACCTTCTAAGGTGTTAAAAGAAAATAAATGGAGAAATTATCTGCTACTTGAAATTTTCACAGAAATCATCCATAAAACAGTAGGGAATCGTTGCCTATTTTAAGGATAGATCTATGCTTGTTTCTTCAATATATTATATTATTAGTAGTAAAATACATAGCTATAGGTCTATTTTTTTCAAGCATTTTAAAATAATTATTATTCCTCCAAGAAAATAAAGAATTAAATGGCAATATTTTCACAGAATTTCAAAATCTTGTCTTTTTCTTTCCCTTTCTCTTGCTGTTATCCGCTAATTATATGGGAATACAGCTCTGACAAAGGAACTTTTATGTCTGTAAGTTATCTGGTGTTCTCACAGAGGCAGAATGGAATTTCTTTTCACATTTGCTTGCTAATGGCAACGAGGAAGTTCATCTAGATCTGTGTATTTTGGCAATAATCAGAGGATTCTTTCCTCCTTTTTAAAGGAGGAAATAAATAAATTAATTTGAATTTTGGCTAAAATTGAAACTGAACATATTTGTTCAATTATTTGTATGACTGCAGATGATACGTTGCTGAACTACAGAGGGAAAACTGAAATAATAGTCTTAGAGCAAGGAAAGACAGTGAGATCAGAAAAGGTTGGAAAATCAACCTGAACTCAGAGCATTTTGAAAAACACATGTAATATTATGCTACATTACTAAAGTGACAGCATTCCACATGTACACCTGTACTATTCCAGGTATCCGCATACAAAGATTAATAAGTGCCCTCTCTCACTATTCATCTCTTAGTGGGCGGTCAGTAACTAGCTTAATGTTTGTAGCAGGAAAATGCAAGATAAACATGGGGAAATTTTTGTTTTAGTCGGCATCAGAAGGGGAAAAACACTTTAAATAATGTCTAGGTATGAATTAATTCATGATAGATTCAAGGATAGATTTGTCAGATATGAGAGAAGTCTGATAATGGCTAATACTCAAAATCTGAACAAGAAAAAGTGAGTAATTACATAATAGAGTTACCATATGATCCAGTAATCCCACTTCTGGGCATATATCTGGAGAAAACTACAATTCGAACAGATACATGTACCCCAATGTTCATAGCAGCACTATTTACAATAGCCAAGACATGAAAGCAACCTAAATGTCCATTGACAGATGAATGGATAAGGAAGATGTGGTACGTATACACAATGGAATATTATTCAGCCATAAAAAAGAATAAAATAATGTCATTTGCAGCTATATGGATGGACCTAGAGATTATCGTACCAAGAGACGTCAGACAGAAAAAAATATCATATATCTCTTATATGTGGAATCTAAAAAAATGATACAAATGAACTTATTTACAAAACAGAAATAGACTCACAGACATAGAAAACAAACATGGTTACCAAAGGGAAAACTGCAGGGAGGGATAAATTAGGAGTTTGGGATTAAAATATACACACTACTATATATAAAATAAATAACCAACAAGGACCTACTGTGTAGCTCAGGGAACTATACTCAATATCTTGTATAACCTATAAGGAAAAAGAATCTAAAAAAGAATATGTATCCATATATATACATATGTATATATATATATACATATATATATATATATATATATATATATATAACTGAATCACTTTGCTGTACACCTGAAATTAACACAATGCTGGAAACCAACTATATTTCAATAATTTTTTTTATAAAAAGAACGCAATTAGGCCTGAAAAAGTCATGAGTACATGAGTATAATTAAAAGAGAAAATAAAATTATGACACAGAAAATTCAATTCAATTGATTCTTACCTAAGTTTGCAGTCAAAAAAAAAAAAAAATGAGGGCTGCGATGTGAGGCACATCATTCCATTGACAAAGCAACTGGAAAATACTTATGTTTTCACAGCACTTTTTTGAAGTGCAACAAAGCTTCAGAAAATGACACAAATCATGATTGTACTGGTCAATAACTTTTTACAGACTGAATACACAAGTGTAACACAAGACATTGAATATTTGTGGCATCCTACAAGACCCCTCCTAGTCACTACTGAACACTTGGCATTATCTTTTGCAAAGTGATGATTTCAAGTCCACTGTCCATGTTTCTACTGGGTTGTCTTCTTCCTTCTTATTGGTTTGTCAGAGTAAATTATATATTCCTAACATCAAATCTTTTCCAGATATTTAGTCTCAAATTGCCGTTTGCCTTTTTTGCTCTCGTAAAAGAGAATTTGATTATTTTTATTTTAATTACTTCCAATTCATAAACTCCTTCTTTTATTATAGGTTCTTCCAATCCTGGGTTCCCTGATAGCCCTAAATTCTATTTTATATTCTCCAATCCAGTAAGCCTGCCACAAAGTTTAGGTCATTATTATCTATGCAGTCTCTGTGTACCATGGAAAAACTGGCAAATTCCCAGCATGGAAAAGGCAGCATAAACTGTGGTGCTCACACTAATGAACTGTGCTCCTTTCTGGAATAAGCTATTGTCTATTCTCTAATGTTGTCAAGTAACTCCTTTTAAAATTTTTAAACAGATTTCATATTTCTCTCATCTTGAGAATTAATATGATATTATCAAAAGGAAAAAGCCCTACTGTGACTTTATAAGTCAATTACAAACCTTATTCTGATCACATTTTCAAATTATTACTGTAGTAACAGTGGTAGGCATTTGTTTTGTTTGTTTTATTAATTTGTGGTAGTCTATAATAAGTTAAGGATTTAAATTGCAATTCCTACAACAACCAGTAGAATAATAAAACAAAAAGTTATGACTTACAAAGTCCATGGCAAATGAAATTGAATACTAAAATAAAAATATAAATTAGATTAATACAAAAGAAAGAAAAAGAGCAAAATAAGAACATAAAAATAATGAGAAATTTAGGAAACAAATAGCAAGATGGTAGATGTAAGCCCCAAATTTTCTATAATTTCATTAAATGTAAAGGAACTAAACATTACAATTAGACAGAGATGGTCAGATTGAATTGAAAAGCAAAATACAACTACAAACTATTTAAAATAGATGTGTTATACATATACAAACATTAAAGTTAAAAGGAAAAGCACAAAAAATATATAGCATGCAAACAGTAAGCATAAGAAAGCAATGTGGATTTATTAATTGCTATCAAAGATGTCTGGATAAAGATATTTAACAGACATATCTATATATAGAGAGATTTTATAGTGAAAAAAGAATCACTTCAGGAAGATGACATAAAAATCTTAATTTTACAGGAACCTAATAACAGAGCTCCAAGATTGATGAACTAAAAACTGACAGAAATAAAGGGTAAAACAGACAAATTCATGACCGTATTTGAAAAATTAAATACTTTTTCCTAAGTGATTGAGACAATATATAGTAAAAAATAATAATATGGAAAATTTGAACATCATTATCAACCAACTTAATCAAATTGGCATGTATAAGGACGTTATACCCCAAAACTGCATAACACTGAATATTTTTATATGCACAGAAAATATTCAGTTAGAAAGACTATATGGTGGGCCATAAGAAAATACATTAATTCCCAGGTATTCAAACATATAATGTTAAGTTCTCAATTCACAGCACAATTATAAATCATAAACAAAGAGATATTTTGAAGCCCTCAAATTTTTAAAAACACATAAGCATTTCTAAGTCAACTATGAATCAAAGAAGAAATAATAAGGGAAGTTAGAAAATATTTTGAACTAAATAGCAATGAAATTGCAATGTAAATGTAAAAGATGCAGCTAATGTTGCATTTAAATAAACTTTTTTGTTTAGAATGATAATATTGAAAAGAAAAACATAATTTCAATTATCTAAGCATCCAGTTAAGAATGTAAGAAAAACAGAGCAACTTAAGCCTAAAATAAGTAGAAGGAAGGGAATAATGAAGATCAGAAATCAATGAAAACAGGTAGAAAAAATCAACAAAGACAGAAGTCAATTTTTTAATTGATAAACACGTAGCAAGTCGGATGAGGAAAAATGGAAATATAACACAATAAAAGCACCCAGGAATGAGAGAACATACCTCAAGAACAATCTCACTAATATTAAAATAATATTAAAGAAAAGTTATGAAAAACTTCATATCAATATATCGAGCAACCCAAAACTGAACTAATTCCTTGAAAACACAATTTAATAAAAATAAGAAAAAGAACACCTAAATAGACATATATTTGTAAAATAAACTGTAAAATAAACTATTCGTAACCACAGCTTTTACACAGAGAAAACATCAGACACAGATGGTTTCACTGATTAATTCTATCAAACATTTAATGAAGGAATAGTACTAATCTTAATGAAATTCTTTCACGAAATTGAGAAGGAAGAAAGATTTTTAATAAATTTTATAAGGCCAACGTAACTCTGGTGCCAAAACCTGACAAAGACAAAACACACACGCACAAAAATATACAAATTCCTTTCATGATTATAGATGTGAGCATTCTTCATAAATTATTAGCAAATCAAATCCAGCCATACATAAAGGTAATACATCATGAATGATCAAAAAGTGGGGTTTATTCTAGAATGCAAGTTTGCTTCAACTTTCAAAAAAGAAATACGTGTATGTGTGTATAGTTCAGTACATTAAAACAATAAAGAATAAAATTATATGGTGATACTAAAGATCACATGCTTGATTTCAAGAATTACTATAAAACTACAGTATACAAGACATTGTGGTGATGGTATAAAGATAGACAAATAGATCAATGGACCAGAATATGATCCATAAACAGACTCACACACAATTCTGTCAACTGATTTATGATAAAAGGATCAAAGCAATTTAATAGGCAAAGTATATGTAGTTTGATAGATTTTAATCGATCAACTGAATGGAGAAAGAAATGAACATTTACCCTGTCTTACACAGTACTCAAAAATTAATCCAGATTTATCATAAATCTAAACATAAAAGCTAAAATTATAAAGTTTCACAAAGGAGCTTGGGGTAGGATAGAGAAATCACTAACTTTTAAGGTGTAGGACACACCTTAAACTTATACAGAGCTGGATGTCAATTATATGTCAATTAAACTGGAAAAAAATTTAATTAAAATTCCCATTAATTCGTGGAAAAAATAAAAATGAAAATCTGAAACTTGAATAAATTGCTTGAAATATCTGTATGTCTGACAAAGGAATTATATTCAAAATATATAAATAACTCCTACAATTCAATAATTAAAAAGACAACCTGATTAAAAATGGAGCAAAATACTGGAATGGACACTTCGCATAGAAGGATAGGCAAATGGTTAGGTACAATATGCTCAACATTAGTTATCGTTAGGAATTGCCAATTAAAACTACCATGAAATATCACTGCAGTCACTCCAATGGTTAAGCTTTGAAAGACTGACAAAATCAAAATATTGGTGAAGAGATGAAGCAACCAGATATTTGAACACTGCTGGTGGGAGAATAACATGTTACAATCCTTTTGTAAGATCAGTTTATCTTAAAGTTAAACATATATGTACCCTAGGACCCAGCAATCACTTTTAAGTATTTGCCCAAAAGAAATGAAAACATATATCCACACAAAGACTTGTATTAGCATGTTCAGAACAGCTTTATCCCTAATAGATAAAAACTGGTAACAGCATATCCTCCATCAGCAGGAGAATGAATAAAATTTCAGTATATTCATAAAATGGAATACTACTTATCAATACAAGGAACAGAGAAAGGGATGGTGTACAAAAGAACATTTATGAATCTCAAAAATACTGCACTGAGTGAAATAAGTCAGATGCAAAGGAGCATACATTGTAAGCTATCATTTAGATGACTTTCTAGAAAAGGCAAAACTAACCTATTGTGATAGAAAACAGGCTAAGTGCCACTAATTAGAAATGTAATGATAAAACAAGTACATTGGTGAATATCTTCTATTGGACTTAATAGTTCTTAATTGGACAGTGGGTTACATGATTATATATGTTTGAGAAATCTCATAAAACCACAGATTTTTAAAATGTGAATTATACCTCAAAAAAAAAGAAAAAACTTTATGGGTGATATGGCAAAAAGTAAGAGTAAAATCAAATGAAAGTAAAAGGTAAAAAAAAAAATACTATGTGGACAAATTAGATGAAACACAGTGTCTTGTGTAGAGAAGATATATTTTGGGTTAGGATATTTTTGGGTTAGGATACGTACTCTTCTGTTACCTATTATATTACAGACAATTTAGTTCTCTCTGAAGGTGGATCCTCCACACCAGAATGCAGGTTGCTTTAATTTTTTTAAGTATGATTTCTCTCTTATGTGGACATCTGAACAGGTAAGATAAAATTATGCATCATATTTCTTTGGGTAATATTAAGCTCTTACTTGATAAAGAAAAGTGACTTAGGCACCAGCTAAAATATGAACAATTCAGGATATATAGTCAGAGGATATTCAAAGTTTATTCAGTTTACAATATGACCAGGCCCTTTTCTAATCTTTTCTTTATGCTGCTGTTATATACTATTTTATGACACAACAACGCCTATACTAGACATGAGATGCTGATGGTATGTGTTTAAACTCAACCATTCAATGTAACAGAAAGCAAAATTAATTGATGATATGAGATTTGAGACTTTACAAATCCTCTCTAACTTTATTGGAAATTTATATTCCGGTCTCATCTTATCTTTCTAACCTGTTTCTCTCCATTTCCTCAACATCTGCTGTACTTACAATTCCCTTCTCTTTTCCACAAACACTCCAAGCTCTATCTCAATTAATGAATTTGATCACTCACTTTCTTCTACAGCACATCTTTACTTTCTCTGAACTCTTATGGCATTTTAAAGTTAACAGCATTACGTTTAGCCCTTAAATATATAGTCTTCACTTTTTGTGTCTCATATCTTATTGCGCAAATTAGATTTTAAGCTTTTTCAGCACTTTGTTTTATATTTATATATATATATACACACACACATAGATATGTATATATATATCAGTAAAGTTTATTGTCTACAGATTTAATAACATAAATAATTCACCTGTTTTTATTTTTACTCTTCAGAGACCAAACCTTATAATAGTAAAAGATAGTGGATAGAATATTGTAATGGGGCAGACGTCCGTATTCTAGACTTTACTCTCCCATTTACAACAAAAGTCAGCTTAGAAAATAAGTAAAAACACTGTCTCCACTTCTTTATACTAAGAAGGCAGCAATAATATCAAATATGCCTATCTCACCAAGAAAATACTTGTGAGAATTACATAAAATATGTGTGTAAGGACATGCCGCGGAGCGGCTGGGCCTGTGAGCCGTGGCCGCTGAGCCTGCGCTCTGCAACGGGAGAGGCCACAACAGTGAGAGGTCCGTGCAAAAAAAAAAATGTGTGCCAGGAATACCAAGAAAAATAGTCTAAAATAATAACTGATTGGAGGGGGAGAAAAAAATAAGAGAATGAGGAGTGAATAAAAGGAGGAAGAGGAGAAGGCGGATGTAGAGGATGAGGGATGGTGGAAAGGGGACAGGACAAGAGTGGGTAGAGAAGAAAGAAAAGGCCAAGGAGAAGGAGAAAATAAAATTATTTTCTCATGAACATACTATATAAATTCACCAAAAATACTATAACTTCAATGGAATTCAGTAGACTTAGCATCAGCTAGCCGTTCAAGATGTCAAATCACCGGAAAGCAAGTCATAGGATGACTATGTCTGCCTCTGAATTTTCAAATTTAGCAGGTGCTGCAATACATTTCCTCATTGTATTAGTTTTACAAGCTAATGGGACTTCCCTGGTGGTTCAGTGGTTAAGAATCCATCTGCCCAGGCAGGGGACATGGGTTCGATCCCTGGTCCGGGAAGATCCCACATGCCACGGAGTGAAGATCCCACGTGCTGCAGAGCAACTAAGCCCGTGCGCCACAACTACTGAGCCTGTGCTCTAGAACCTGCGAGCCACAACTACTGAAGCCCATATGCCTAGAGCCCGTGCTCCACAACAAGAGAAGCCACCGCAACGAGAAGCATGCGCACCACAACGAAGAGTAGCCCCCGCTCGCTGCAACTAGAGAAAGCCCGCACGCAGCAACGAAGACCCAACGCAGCCAAAAAAAAACAAGAAGCTACCACACTAAAAATGTGGACTTTACTTTTAAAATATAAACTCAGTGTGGCAGACACGTTTCTCTCCAAAACCCCCACCCCCCTGATTATTCAAACACTTATCTGTGAAGGGATTTTGTAGATGAAATTAAGGAGATGGACTTTAGAATAGGAGAGTATCTTGGATTATTCAGGTGAGGCCAAGCTAATTGCAATAAGCCCTTAAAGCAGAGAACTTGCCCCAGATGGACTCAGAGAGATGTGGTCGAAGAAGACAGAGAAAAGGGACCAAAGGAGAAATCCAATTACTTAACATTTCCTATACCTGCCATTTCTTTTTCATCTATCAGCCCTTTCTACAAGTAGTCATCATTGAAAATATAAAATGCCTTCACTCTTTTCTGCCTGAAGTACCCATTCTTCAGAGCTATTCATTGTCTCTGACATGCTACCTCAGCTCCTTAGGGCACATAGGGTGTGCTTCCTTTATGATCCTTGTTTATTCAGAAAGTAACGAGTATCTCCTGTGAGCTAGCCACTGTGCCAGGTGATGAGTAAGAAACATCCCTGCAGTTTAAAAGTATCACCTACTAGACAGCACATAGCTTTTAGTGACTGATGTATTCCTGTATTGATAGGAGAAAACCAACCCTACTGGAATATCTAACATAAGTATGTCTTTCTAAAGTTTCCAAGACACATGTTCTATATTTTATGATTTTAATCTAAAATATGCATTAACTCCAAAAAGGTAACTTGATTTTATTCTCAAATAATAGCCACACTATTTTTGTTATACTCATTTATAGGGTGTAAATATCATTTTCTTCATTAGAGAGAAAAGTAATTCCTTGATATTCCAATAACTGCACTGAATCAAACATAGATATTTTACAAGACATCATTATGTCATAAAATGTAAATAGGAAACGTGAGGAAGCTCATTGCATTTGCATCTTAGAAAGCTACATAAGCCAAAGATTAAACACTTTAAAATAGCTCGCTTGCTGGGTCAAAAAGGCATGTGGTTATTCTTGCATCAAATATCAAGACCATTATATGGACAGAGATAAATTCTTTCAATGTGAAAAACATGCCACTTGCCATATGGCTGTTGGATTCATGGTCCAATTGTAAAGTCTATTGTGTGTGACAATGTGGATGTTTCTTTCTAGTTATCTATGTGAGACAGATATTTCTTTTCAGCATTCCATTCCCCTTCTGGTCTGTAACCGGCATTCTAATTTACACAAGTAGTCTCAGTTTTGTATTGTTTTATTGGAAATAAAACAAAAAAATAAGACAATGTCTAGTGTCCATAGCTTTTGGTGCAGCCTCCTAAGTACAAAAGCATGTCAGAACAGTGTTACACCCAGTTTGGTTTCAGCAGAGTACCAGAGATGTTGGTTGTATACATGTTACAAAATGATCTGATAAAACAATAATATAGTATAGAGTAGTCACATGGAGTTATTTTTAAATGTTAAGTTTTAATTTTTAACAAGGGCAGTCAATTCAAAATTAAAATGTGTATTTTATTCATCTAATTATTTCTAGATATTGATACCGAACAGATAAGTTACAGATGATTTATTTCAAGTCCTCCCTACAAATACCTGCCAAATACTAAGCTTCAGAAGAAAAAATCACTTACTGTAAAAATAATTCACTATGTGATTCCTATGAGAAAAACCTTCTACCTGTTATATGAAAAATATGTAATTTTTATTTACTTATTATTATAACAAGTATTGAAATCCTTTAATGTGAGGCACTGCTCTTGGTTTAAGCTTATCACAATGAACAAATCAAATGAGGTCCATGGAGACTGACTGTAAAAATAAAATAAATGAGTGAGCTATGCCTGGTGATAGGTGTTACTATTTTAGTTAGAGTGTTCAGAGAAGAAGGGTACAGACATGAGAATCAGCTGAGGGAATGAGTGGTGGAGATACCTGTGGATAAGATTTGCAGCCTCCAGAGCCCCTGATATGAGAGTGTGGTTGACTTGCTGGACATACCACAAAGAGGCAAACAATGTAAGCTAGGAATGAAGTTGAAGGTCATGATAGAAGAAATAGCCAGGGTTAGATTACATATGACCTTCTAATCATCACAAGGATTTAGAACTCTATTGTAGTTTTCTATTATAAAAAATTGGGGCAAGTGGCCAACCACTTATGTTTTTAAATTGTTACTCTGACTACCCAATGGTAAATAAATTGGTGAAAGAATAGAAACAGTGAGTCTAGTAAAGTGGCCTATGTAATAGTCCAGATAATTAATAACAATGATGTGAAACAGTATGAGAGCTATGGAAATGGTGGAAAATAGATTTGGGAAATATTTTGAAGAAAGAGTAAGAGTTTCTGGTCGATTAGATGTAAGGAATGAGAAAAAGAAAGGATGCATGTAAAAGAATGAAATTAGAACATTCTCTAACACCATACACAAAAATAAACCTAAAATGGATTAATGATCTGAATGTAAGAATGGATACTATAAAACTATTAGAGGAAATCATATGCAGAACACTCTTTGACATAAATTGCAGCTATCTTTTTGGATTCACCTCCTAGAGTAATGAAAATAAAAACAAAACTAAACAAATGGGACCTAATTAAACTTAAAAGCTTTTGCACAGCAAAGGAAACCATAAACAAAATGAAAAGACAACCCAGAGAATGGGAGAAAATATTTGCAAATGATGCAACTGACAAGGGATTAATCTCCAAAATATACAAACAGTGCATGCAGCTCAATATCGAAAAAACAAACAACCTAATCTAGAAAGGGCAGAGGATCTAAATTTGGCATTTCTCCAAAGAAGACAGATGGCCAACAGGCATGTGAAAAGATGCTCAACATTGCTAATTATTGGAGAAATGCAAATCAAATCTACAATGAGGTATCACCTCACTCGAGTCAGAATGGCCATCAATGAAATGTCTACGAACAATAAATGCCACAGAGGGTGTGGAGAAAAGGGAACCCTCTTAACACTGTTGGTAGGAATGTAAATAGGTACAGCCACTATGGATAACAGTATGGAGGTTCCTTAAAAAACTAAAAATAGAACTACCATATGATCCTGCAATCCCACTTCTGGGCATATATCCAGAGAAAACCATAATTAGAAAAGATACATGCACCGTAATGTTCAATGCAGCACTATTTACGATAGCCGAGACATGGAAGCAACCTAAATGTCTATCAACAGAGGAATGGATAAAGAAGATGTGGTACATATATGCAATGGAATATTACTCAGCCATAAAAAATAATGAAATAATGTCATTTGCAGCAGCATGGATAGACCTAGAGATTACCATAAATACTAAGTGAAGTAAGTCAGACAGAGAAGGACAAATATCATATGATATCACTTACACAGGGAATCTAAAAAAAAAGATACAAATGAACTTATTTACAAAACAGAAATAGACTCAGAAAACAAACTTATGGTTACCAAAATGGAAAGGGGGGGGGCTTAAATTAGGAGTTTGGGATGAACATATATACACTACTATATATAAAATAGATAATCAAGAAGAACCTACTTTACAGCACAGGGAATTCTACTCAACATTATGTAATAACTTAAATGGGAAACAAATTTGAAAAAGAATAGATATATGTACGTGTAACTGAATCACTTTGCTGTACACCTGAAAGTAACAGAACACTGTAAATCAACTATACTCCAATATTAAAAAATAAAAATTTTTATAAAGGGGATACAAGAAAGTCTCTAAGGTCCTTTCCCGGGGCAAGTGGGTGAATGGTGATGACCTTCCTTAAGATGGGCAGTAGCGGGGTTCAGGGTTCAATAAACTATAGTTGGATATACTGAGTTCGAGACACTTGTTAGACAACCAATGGAGATATCAAGTTCGATATTGGATATATGAATGTGGACCTCAGGGAAAAAGATGTGACTTGAGATACAAATTTAGGAGTCATTAGTCTTTAAATTGAATTTAAAAGTATGGGACTCCATGACATGACTTAGAGAATAGACATGAAGTACATGGTCTAAGTCATGAGACATCACAATATTTAGAGTGTAAAATCATAAAGACATTAAAGCTCAGGAAAGAAAGTGAAGTTGGAGAAAAAGAGGAGTGTGTGGTCTCCATGACAAAGTGAAGAAAAAGTTTCAATGAGTGGCTGACTGAATCAGATAGTTTTGAGGGTGGAGTAGGTTGTGGACTGAATATAGACCTTTGGATTTGGCAATGTCTGAAATCCTGATTTAAATGGACACAAGAAATAAAGTAGAGAAGGGAATACAGATATAGAGTCAAAGAACTATGGATGACTTCAGTGAAATGGTAGTTGGAGATAGACATGGTGGTGCGAGTATCAAGGTAGCAGGAACTTGCTAGGAAGTAGGTGGTCACAATGGCCTGGGGGGTGATGATAAGCAAGGAGAGTCTCTACAAACTGTAGGCTTGGTAATTCATGCGAAGTGAAGGGATTTTTCAAAGAAGAACTTAAGGTTATAAGGAAATCCGAGCTTCTACAGAGCACACTGGAAGTTTTGAGAGTCTAAGAAAGGATGTCGAATCAGGACAGCTTGAATATGACAGTAAGAGTCCTGGTGATCAGAAATGACCTGGAAAACGTGGGCTTTTTGTGATTAGGTTAATTGGCGCTATCATCCTAAGCCTGACTGTTGTTTCAATAGATAATGGATTCCAATTCTACTTGGGACTGGTCTCTCAGGCATTCTGTAGTGTTATGGCTGGAATTTCTGGTAAGTGAGGAAGGACGGGGACAGGGTCTCTACAGGAGCATGATTAGCTCTGCTGATCAAAGTATTGTGGAAACTAGCTTGGGGTCTTTGGGACAACTCTGTAGAGAAAGAATGATTATATGAAATGAGTACATGTATGAGTGTCAGAGTGAGTGCGTGTGTGTGCTTTTCTCTTCATTCAACAAATATATTTTGTATGTTCTCGATGTGCTGGATTCTGTGTTAGTACTGGAGAGACAGTGGTGAGCAGAATTGAGATACTTCCTTTCATGTTACAGTTATTTCTTTTATCTTCATTGTGGCCTACATAGATTTCAAAATCTACCTATAGGTTAAAATCCCTAAATAATAAGTTGTCTCTTAAAAATGCTACATTGCCAACTTTATTCTCATTTTAAAAATAATCTTGGAAAATACAATCCCAAAATAACATCTGACAATTTACAATCTGTGGACACCAGATCCCTATTTTAGAGGTGTCTGGTAGTCATTTAGTTTCCCACTAAATTGTATATGTTTAGCATAAACTCAGTATCTTGAAGTTTATGAGATGTTAAGTTTCATACTTATGATTTCTCTTAGCACTGTTTCTTAATTGTCTATAAAATCTTTGCACATCAGAATTTCTGTTGGTTAATAAGAGAAATGAAATCCAGTTTAGAGATTTCAATTTATAAATAAAAAGACATTCATCTGACTTTCCTCTAGCTCCTGTGAGAAAGCTAATTTAACAGTATAAAATATTCCCTCCAGGTATCTAATCCTTCATAAATTGACTTAAGAGATTTTCTATTTGACATAATAACCTTCCAAGAGACAGGATTGCTTAATTTAGGCAGGTTTAATTGCCTCTGTAACCACAATTTCGAAAAAAGCATTCAAAAATATTAAACATCTTACACTTCGTCTCTTTGAGAAAAATAACAAAATGCTTCTAATGCTTCTGCTTCTATTAATTTTGAGATTTTATATGAGGCTTGTAAGGGTATTCAGAATTGGATGAGGGCTGATACCTATAGTCGATTCATGTCACAACAATATATAAAAGGGAATATAATAAATTTTTTAAACAACTAATTTTTCTTTGTCTACAGACCCTGAAACACGTTCTATTATGTATTTATGACATCATTAGTATTGAGAAGTAAAACATGCAAAAATAAGACAAGAATAAACTGGATCATTCATAATTTTGAATTTGTCATCCAATTTTTGCAAATCAAAAAGAAAAATTAAAGACATTTCAACATTTAAGATCTACTGTTTTCTTAAGATGGCAAAGAACAGGTGTATTCGACATGTCAGACTTGCATGGAAAGGATGCCAGAGACGTTTGTAGTAAATTGGATGTGATCCAGACCACAATGACCTCAGCTGAAACTGAAAAATTCACAGGAGACTGATTACAGAAGTGGGAAGTTAAAGATATGGAAATTACACTTGATAGACATGACACAATTTTAGCTAAAAATAAGAGCACTAAAAGCTATAAAAATGGACAGTGATGGCCTGGAAAACAAGCAGGGACCATGCAGCATCCAGGGCTTTTTTCTTGAAACAGAGATTTTTTAATTGTACAGAAAAATAATTGTTATTGCTCCGATTTAATTGCTCACAGAAAACTAATGTTGTATACTCTCACAAAGTGTGGAACTTTTGAAACATCTGAAAATTCTTCCTCAATTAAAATGCATGTAAATAATTTCAAGAACTTTCTCTACTTGGAAAACTCTGTGGTTGAATACTAATGAGGGAGGAACATGAAAGAATTTAGTTGACAATTTAGCACTATTTGCAAAGCTTAGATCTTATATATTCTCAAAATATTTGTGATGTGGAGGCAAGCTCCATTTTAGACTATTAACTCCTTGAAAGTGATAGCAAATTCATATATAACTTTTTAACACTCACTCCCCAAACATCTCTGGCAACTCTTTTTTAAGAAGCAATGACCCTTCCACCTTCTCCACTTGGCCTTTAAGTATATAAATGTTTGAGAGCTCAGAAATTCATCCAGAGCTCACCTGTATTTACTCTTTCTTCCAAGATGATCTCGTGTCTCATGGATTTTAGTGTCCTAACCTTTCTGTTGAGCCCAAGAGTTTATGTGCAACAGTACACAAAAGCCTTCAATAACTGCACATGGAAGTCAAATACATAACTCACAGCTGATATTGCCAAAACAGAATTGTATTTTTTTCTTCATCCCTCAAACTTTCTAGCCCCAAGATTTCACCTTTTCAGTAGAAAGCATCATACTCCAAATACCTGGGATAGAAGACTCTGTCACCTAATATTTCTCTTTCTCTCACACCTCATACTCTGTTTCTTAGCATGTCATATCAGCTCTACCTCCAAAAACAGTATATAAAAATCAAATTCTCACTATCTCTTCCTTGTTCAACACTCCTTGTAGTATGCTGTGGATCACTGACATTTGAATGGAAACACAATAAATTTATCACTAGGGAAGTCAAAGTTTCTGCCTAAGACCTAAAAACTGAAACTTGGTTCAATTTATTTCAAAAAGCATTTATTCAGCAGTGAAGTTCCGGGGACGGCAGAAATAAAATGATACGACATAATTTTTTTACTTACCCAAACTTATGTAACATTTACTCCATGAAAGCCCTGTTGAAAACATTTTGCACATATGAACCCTTTTAATCTTCACAGTGGCCTGTAAGGTACATGCTGTCGCTGCCCAAATTAAATTTCACACATGGGGGAACTGAGGCTTAAAGGGATTCAGGGAAGTTCCCAAGGGCACATGGCTGATACACAGCACAGCCAAGAGTTGAACCTGAGCATATGGCTTCAGTTCCTGAGCAGTTCACCATCGCACTCTGCTCTCATTGTCCCTGAACAAATATATACCCAGTGGGGGAACCACAGAACAATTTTAGTGCATAAGAGAATGTGTTGAAATAAAGTCATGGCCACCGTGTTCTAGAAACACTCAAGAGTTTTTTTTTGTTTGGTTTGGTTGTTTTAGTGGGTAATATTTTCTAATTTAAGACATGTTGAAATACATTCAGTGAAAAGAAAATGCTATGGGAAAAGCTGAGAGGTGGGAAATAGCATTTTTATTAGGACCAAAATTCACTTGGCAAAGGGAATCAGATTCATTTTCCCATTTAAAGTATGTTTGTTTAGTACCTCCTGCAGGGCAAGTCTCATTCTAGGCAGGAGGGATACAGGATGCATTAAGCCCCTGCTTCTAGATTCTGGAGGGAGGAGAGAGAAAATAAACAATTAGCCAGAGACATCCAGATAATAAAGAATGATGTGAAGGAAACAAAATGGGATGAACTAACAGAGTGACACACATGAGGGAAGGGCACCATTGTGAGATGGGAACACCTCTTCCAGAGGCCATAAGGCAGGAATAAGATTGTTGGTTCTGGAATTGTGATGAATGTCATTGTGCTTGAACAAGGAAATGTAAAAGGAACTGTGTAAGATGAACTCTGGGAGTAGGCAGGGTCTATATAATAGACAGCCTTAAAGGCCATGGTGAGGAGTTTTCAGTCAGCCCTAAACGTGATAAGAAACCTTTCCAGGGTTGAAACGGGAAAGCAACAGTATTTGTTTTATATTTTGAAACTTAGGTGAGCTGCTGCGTAAAACCACAGAATTTACGTTACAGTCTGCTGTGGGTCCACACCACTTTTCTTCTTTACTCTGAGATCCAGACGGCAGAAACAAGCCCTGTCTAGGGCCTCATTGCTCTAGCGGGAAAAGAAAATTAGCAATGGTACCACCACATGATGTCCTTAAAAGTTCTGTCTCAGAGGTGACAGACAACACTTTCACTAGCATTCTAATAGGCAAAGCGACTCATATGGCAGAGTCTAAAAAGTGGGGCAAGGAAGTATACATAATCCTTTACAGGGAGGGGCCACGAATAATTTGAGAAGGTAAAATGACCTACAATAATCATGGTTGCTGTAAAAAATTTCTAAAAATAGAAAATTAGACTTTGAGGGTAAGCGGTGAGCTCAGTTACAAGTAGTCTAAGCAAGAGGTGACTTTGACTCGACTGAGAGTGATAGAAGAGGAAACGGAGAGAAGTAGACAGATTTGGGATATGTTGTGATGGCCACCCTGATAGGAGTTGATGATGGACTGAATGAGGATAGGGTGGGGAGGGAGAGGGAAGAATGAAGGATGACTCCTGTTTATAATAGGAGAAGCTGAAGATATCCTTGACTTGTGATGGTTTGCACCATTCAAGTAGTACCGAAAACTTTTCATCTAAATATGAAGACTCCTGACATTTTGTCACCAATGTCATAGCTTAACTCCTTTCTCCATTTCCAGGAATAATAGATTGCACAAATATCAAAATTATATAGACCTTTTATAAAAAGTAGAAAAGTATTTTAACAGCAAAGAAAGAGCTGAGGTGGCCATGATTTATTTCTGTTTAATTAATGAATAAGGAAATAAAGGACTATAATAGTGCCTACTGCTAGAGAACACACTAAAAGAATTATGAACAAGGCATTTTTATTTTCAGATCCCCGTCATGTGATATAGATGTGCAGAACAGCATACCATCCACCCCAAAATGAGATGAAGCTCCTAACCTACCAGACATATATATTTTCGGTGATTAAAAAATAATAATAAAAACCATTGTTGGTACAAGTTGAGTAAATAGACACTTTCACATAATCCTGGAGGAAGCATAACTCAATCCAATATTCTACAGTACAATCTGACAGCACAAATTGAGTTATGAAATGTATCAATTTTTTACTCCAAAGATTTCTATTCCTAGGACTCTATCCTAGACAAATAGTCAGATATAGTAATAGAATCTCCCTCATACCATTGTGAGTATCCATTGAATCCACACAAGCAGAGCTCTTAAAGGAGTGTGCCACATAGTAAATGTTTATCAAATGCTAGCTATTATTCATTTTACACTTATGTTAATAGCAATGGGTGTAGTTTTTAAAAATCTGGAATGAAATACTCAAAATTTTAGTAAAAAGTCATCAAAACCTTTATTTGTATTGATTTTCCACATTTTCTAAAATAAGCATATATTATTTTCTTGAGTCTAGGTAGGAAAAATGTTTTTAAAGAGGTACAAGTTAAAGCTAAGACCACATGACAGAATAAGTTCATTTCTTAGTTTGAATACATGAGTCTATTGCAAGGACTCAGTTGAATATGAAGATATAATAATCTACTGCAAAAAAAATATCAAGCAACGTCATTTGCGGAGTTAGGGCTTCAATATATACATTTGCAGGGGACCGGGGCAGGCACAAACATTCAGTTCATAACACCTAAGAAGTGCAAGAAAGATTTTCTACAAACTTTACTTTTGATGGGGAACTCACAATTTGATTAGATTGGCAGAAATCTCAATCTCAGTCATTTTCTTCAATTCTGAAAATTATGTCTTAGTTTCCAAGATTTAGTGTTAAGGTTGCCCCCACCTGTGAGGGATCTTTTGCTCATACATTGTACCCGTGAGACACCTGCCTTACCTTTTCACATGACCCATGGTGAGTTCTCTGTTATATTTGGGCCACGCTTAGAATATGGGAATATTTGCAAGGCTACTGATGGGTAAATAATCCAGACAGTCCAAATAATTATTCCTGCTCAGGGTGCTCTTGATTCTCCCAAAGTATTGCTGAAAAAATGATACATGTTCTTTCTTTTTTAGGGGCTCTTGGGACCCACAAACCTGTCTCTCTTTTCCCTTCTGCAAAACTGAGGCAAAATCTTTCACAAGAACTTCTCCAAAACATGGTATCTAAGCCATGGATCCATTTTCTTATGTCATTCACATTTCTAAAATAAGACTTTGGAGGCAAAGTCTGTATTTTTCTTTTCTACTATGTCACAGACTCTTCCCTGATGGTATTGTCTCAGGATATGCTGCCATCTTAAAGGTATGGAAGGAAAATTTTTAAACACAGGGAGCAAAAAAAAAAACTCAACATAAATTAGCACCTCAAAATTGGACAATGAAAGGTTTCCCATTGGATTTGGCAATAAGGAAATTGCTGGTACTTCAGAGAGAGGTGTTTTAGTGGAATGCTTGTGCTAGAAGGCAGAAGGTAGAAATCTGAGTGAGACATAAGAAACTGGAAACAGCAAACAGACTGAAGAAACATGGCTATGAAGAAAGAGAAATATAGAGTGTTCAATAGAAGAAAATAAGGGGTTCATGGAAAAAATTACTTGTAATGTGCAACAAAACTATGTTACTTATTGACATTGGATATAGACAGTATATTTTCTATATCAAAAATCACATCCCTATATATATGTGTTAGCGTACAGTATTTTTCTCTTTCTGACTTACTTTACTCTGTATGACAGACTCTAGGTCCATCCACCTCACTACAAATAACTCAATTTCATTTCTTTTTATGGCTGAGTAATATTCCATTGTATATATGTGCCACATCTTCTTTATCCATATATATGGAATCAAAAAAAATAAAAGGTTCTGAAGAACCTAGGGGCAGGACAAGAATAAAGACGCAGACATAGAGAATGGACTTGAGGACACGGGGAGGGGGAAGGGTAAGCTGGGACGAAGTAAGAGAGTGGCATGGACTTATATATACTACCAAATGTAAAATAGATAGCTAGGAAGCAGCCGCATAGCACACGGAGATATGTACAGCTGATTCACTTTGTTATAAAGCAGAAATTAACACACCATTGTAAAACAATTATACTCCAATAAAGATGTTAAAAAAATTTTTTTAATTAAAAAAAAAATCACACCCTTTCATTGCACCTTGTACAACTATTAAAACTACTGTCTCTTTTGCCACAAAAGGAGATAATATTTTAAATCGGCACCATCCAGAATGAACACCTTGGACAAACTCAATTTCTAGAGCAACACGAAATAGATTTTTTTCATGAAAGCATCAGCCTTTCAAATAAAAAAATAATGGACAAAAGATGAACCAACTACCTACTGGTACCATCTAAGAAATTGCTTAACCTAAGGAACAAGCAATGACTCTTGAGTGGTAATTCATAAAAATTTATATGCTAAAATATGCTAAGGGATTACCCAAATGCCCTTCCCATACCCA
This sequence comes from Delphinapterus leucas, assembly GCF_059928025.1. Lineage (NCBI taxonomy): Eukaryota > Metazoa > Chordata > Mammalia > Artiodactyla > Monodontidae > Delphinapterus > Delphinapterus leucas. The sequence continues at coordinate 14,047,323 of NC_143129.1, forward strand.
ACTTACATGAATCAGTTAAGAATATGTCACAATTACATCTCTCACCCTCTTTAAATTTATTCCCCGCTTCCAGAACCCCAAACATCTGCAAAAAATATTATTTCATCTATGGGCACATAATGTTTTTTAAGTGTATTACAAATCAGAGTGAATAGCAGCTATTCCACCGATTTGGCAATTTTGTAATTGTGAGAAATTTTAAGAGGTGTGGTGCATTTCACGATTTATCATTTTGCCCTTATGGAACTCAACAATTTTTTTGTGAATTAATTTTGTATAATAAATGGAGATAAGGGGATACAGTTTAAAATAGACTTCCTTTTAATTTGTCATAAAACCTATTCTTAAAACGGACACATTTTAATAAAAAATTTAATACTAAGACCATTAGGACTTTATTTATTTATTTATTTTGCGGTATGCAGGCCTCTCACTGTTGTGGCCTCTCCGGTTGCGGAGCGCAGGCTCAGCAGCCATGGCTCACAAGCCCAGCCGCTCCGTGGCATGTGGGATCTTCCCGGACCAGGGCACGAACCCGTGTCCCCTGCATTGGCAGGCGGACTCTCAACCATTGTGCCACCAGGGAAGCCCAGGACTTTATTTGATATATTCATAATCAATATGTAGGAGTAACAGAGTCAAAAACTTAAAGCCGGTAATATTAAATGATACACTAATACAATTGATACAATAATAAATACAATTGATTTTTAATGACTAGTTGAAAATATGATAAGTAAGATAAACAGAATATTATCCTTCTGGGTTCTAGTAAGACTTCTAATTTTAGGATGAGAGCCAATAGGTTTTATAATAAAAAGAAATTATGTCATAAGCCGAATAAAAAGCATCAAGGTAAATTTATGAATATGTACCTTTACTACATGACACATGGTGAGCTAAGAAAATTCAACACAAATCCTTTACAAAATTGGCCTTAAATTAAAAGACACATGAAAAGGAGCCCACCTAAGTAAAAATCAATGTGATAAATTGAGTTGCTCCTTCCAGTCTGTTATATATAAAAGTCAAGTATCTCCCTCAGTTGAAATATCTCAACATAACACCAGCTGAAAAAAGGTCTACATGGGGAAAAATAGAATCCGTTGAGGAAAAAAAAAAAAAACACATTTTTTTAACATTTTGGTTATACTACATTTACAGTTATTACAAAATATTGGCTATATTCCCCGGGATATACAATACAACTTTTAGCCTAATTAAACCCAATAGTTTGTACCTCCCACTCCCCCATCCCTCTATTGCCCCTCCCCCACCTTCCCCCACTGGTAACCACTAGTTCGTTCTCTATATCTGGGAGTCTATTTCTTTTTTGTTATATTCACTAATTTGTGGTAGTTTTTAGATTCCACATGTGACATCGTACAATATTTGTCTTTCTCTTTCTGACTTATTTCACTTAGCATAATCTTCTTTAGCCATTTATCTGTTGATGGACACTTAATGTTGCTTCCATATCTTGACAATTGTAAATAATGCTACTATGAACATTGGGGTGCCTGTATTTTTTCTAGTTAGTGATTTGGGTTTTTCAGGATATATATCCAGGAGTGGAACTGCTGGGTCTTACAGTAGTTCTATTTTTAGTGTTTTGAGAAACCTCCAAATTGTTTTCCACAGTAGCTGCACCAATTTACATTCCCACTAACAATGTAGGAGTGTCCCCTTTCCTCCATATCCTCACCAACATTTGTTATTTGTGATCTTTTTGATAATAGCCACTCTGACAGGTGTGAGGTGATATCTTATCTTGGTTTTAATTTGCATTTCCCTGATGATTAGCAATGTTGAGCATCTTTTCATGTGCCTGTTGGCCATCCACATTTCCTCTTTGGAAAAATGTCTCTTCAGTTCTTCTGTCCATTTTTTAATCACATTGTTTGTTTTCTTGATGTCGACTTCTATGAATTGTTTATATATGTTGGATATTAATCCCTTACCAGTCATATAATTTGCAAATATTTTCTCCCATTCAGTAGTTTGTCTTTTAATTTTGTCCAATGGTTTGCTTTGATGTGCAAAAGCTTTTAAGTTTAATTAGGTCCCATTTGTTTATTTTTGCTTTTCTTTCCTTTAGGAGATGGATCCAAAAAAAATTGCTGCAATTTATGTTGAAGCGTGTTCTGCCTATGTTTTACTCTACGAGTTTTATGGTTTCTGGTCTTACATTTAGGTTTTTAATCCATTTTGAGTTTATTTTTGTATATGATGTTAGAGAATGTTCTAATTTCATTTTTTTATATGTAGCTGTTCAGTTTTCCCAGCACCACTTATTGAAGAGACTATATTCTTGCCTCCTTTGTCATAGATTAATTGACCATAGGTGTGTGGGTTTATTTCTGGGCTCTTTATCCTGTTCCATTGATCTATGTGTCTGTTTTTGTGCCAACACCATACTGTTTTGATTACTGTAGCTTTGCGGTATAGTCTGAAGTCAGGAAGCATGATTTCTCCAGCTCTATTCTTCTTTCTCAATATTGTTTTTGCTATTTGGGGTCCTCTGTATTTCCATACAAATTTTAAAATAATTTATACTAGTTCTGTGAAAAATGCCATTTTAAAATTGAGTATAACAAACAATAAATGTTGGTTGATATAGATGAAGATAAAGACATATAGGTAGGTATAGAGGTACAGAAAAAGATATATGCTTAGTTAACAAATATTGAGTTTAACTGAACAATTTAATAATAATTCCTTTTTTTAAAAAAGGCAATGGGGTCATGATTAGCAAAGTGTACACTCAGTTCACCGATTGACAAGTCACTTTTAAAATTTTTCTCCCTTGTTTTCTATCTTTAATTCCTAACAATTAATATCTCCAAAATGCAGACAATTCTGAAATTTAAACCTGTCCATTTTACTGCTTATCAGCACTTCTTGCACTGGATGAGTAGGAGGAGATGCATAAGCTCATGATTAAAGGGATATTCTCCATTAGCTCCATGCTGAATCATTATGAGTATGTCTTATGCCTCCCTTTCACTAACATGAAAGTGAACAATTATTAGAACCTTCTAATAAATATATCTCTGCATTAAGTGTATAAATATCCATTAAAAAACAGGTATTTCACGTTTATTCTTATTTCGAAAGAAGTATCATTATCCCTGACTTCATTGTTCTCTTAAATTTCAGGAATTCCACCCAACTCTAAGCATGTTTTAAAACAATGTAAACAGGCATGCACTATATCAGCCAGCCTAATTCAATAGAAATGATTTAAAACAACAGAGGAGCATGACCTAGATAAAGTTTTGCACCACCTGTTTTATTTTGCATTTATGTAACACTGGAAATCCAAGATTAAATAACTTGAAACTGTCTTACTCCCACAGAATCTAATTCACTGTTTTTCTCTAGACACTGCTTATATTTTCCAGATATATTTTTCCAAAGCAAATAACATAAATTAATAAAATGAAAGTTGTTTTAATTCTTAAAGTATGCTGCAGATATCATCCCTTCTTGCTTTCTCTATGACCTAAATCAGTTAAATTCCATTCAGGCCTTGAAGCAGTAATTTTTCCACATCACGGTTTCTTTCTTGCTTGCCTATAATTAAGGCATACCTTCCCTAAACTTAAGGATACCCCCCCTTTATCCATGTCTTTTCCTTACTTTTGCACTAATTCCTGAAATTGTAGACTCTACTTGACACATTTCTTTGTTATCAATGCAGTTCATTTTAATGTTCAACTTCATCTATGGAATTAACTTTTATAAATATTCTGCAATAAAGTAGGACTTAACATTTAGCACATGAGTATCCTGAACCTTGAGATGGTTGTGAACTATCTAGAGCCACACTGGCAACAAAATGCATGACAAAGTCAAGCTAGACTATAGCTCCTAACTTCTGTGCATATCGTTCAAGCATTTTTTTTGAAGTCTCAGATTAGTGAATACTCTCAAAAGTTTATAATATTTCTGCTGAACCATAAATCATAAGATATTATAAACACAAAAAATTGATGACAAAATTTAAAGACAATTTTTTACTTGCTTATTTCACCGGCAAACTTTTAAACTGAGTAATCCATACCAGCTACCTCCGTTTCTCACCGTCCCTGTCCCTTCATGCTCTGTCATTTGACTCTCAATAGTCTACTCTAACCCCAGTGATGAAGGCCGCATTGAGCTGCTAGTTGAACACGTTTAGGCTTTTTGAAAATTTCTCATCCTTTGGCTTCCGTGAGAATAGACTGCTACACTACACTAACTTTCCTTCTGTATCATCAATCACCTCTTCTCTTATTCCATTTGTCCATCACACCCCTCAAATATGAACACGTTTCAAGGCGGTCTTCAGCACTCTGTGTCTTAGTCTACATTTCTTTTTCAGATTACAACAAATCTTGTAGCTTCATTTTTATTTGTATTCATGTGACCTGCTAAACATGCAAACATACACATATCCATAGACTTAAGTCTACATGCACATTCTTGGATGTTCATATATGCATACACATATATTCTCATATATACATGGATATGTCATTTATGTTATTTGTGTGTATGTGAGGATACATGTGAAGATAAAAGGATACAGACAGGTGAATACATAGATATAAACCTCATGTCTCCCCTGAGTCCAATCATCTAACAATCTACTATATATATATGTATATATATATATCTACCTCAATGCCCTATCATGCCAAATACTATATATTTAAAATGAAATGTTAGAATTGTCCTCTCATTGAACTGCCTTAGCTCTGTTGTCTTTTAGTTGTACATATGAGCCTATCTTTTTTTTTCATAATACAACCGATGACTTTATAACATCACTCCTTTTTTTTACCCTTTATTTTTCTTAGTCTAAGTTTTTATAAACTTACGCCAACTGTATTTATAATTTCTAACAATATTTGTCTATAATTTTCTTTGTGGACATTTTAATTTATTCCCATTTCTAATGAAATATGATTCTAAAAATAATTTAATTGTAAAAATAAAACAAATATTAACTAGGCAAATGGAATTTATAGGCTTTTTTTTTTTTTTTGGGCTACTCAAACCTCAAACTTCTATAAAGTCTTCACCTCTTTCATTGAAGCTGAAGTAGTAAGACAATTTTTGTTTGTTTATTTTTTCCCACTGAATTCTGTAGTTCCCTTACCTGCCACATTGCCTGAGTTGTGGACCTAAAATGTAGGCCTAAGAAATCCTACAAGCATTTCTGCAAAATCTAAAATATATATGTGGCTATAACTTTGGATATTATGAAATTATCTGCTCAGACATAATGGACCTATTGAAAAAATAAATAAAACATTTGCATGGAAACTCTTCTCTAAAGACCTAACTTTTTTTTTTTTCTCCTTCATTTCTCTAACTTACAAAGAGTCATTCACTCATCCTGCCTCGAAGATGATTTACATTAATTTCTGGGTCATAATTACATTATCTGTGACTAATACATTTACCTCATTAATTTGGGAATGGATTATCTACAAATATATCACAAATGGTTTTTCCATTTTGACTGATATTCAAAATCATGTAAAAGTGAAAACAAACATACTGCTCATCCTCAAAGCTCTAATTTCTTACATTAGATAAAATTAAACTCTGCAAGGTTGACTTAAACTACCAATATTCTGTAGATTGTGCAGTACAAAAGTAAAATAATAGTAATAATAATATGATAAAGAAATATGGTAAATATGATTAATTACTCTGTCTCACATTTCATTTAGACTGCCACACAGTTAAGACTGTTGTAATGACTGATACTAACCACAATTGAAAAAAGTAATAAAACACAGATATCTCCTTTAAAGATGGCATTAAGTTATATCTAGTTAAGAAAAGTAAAATCAGAATTGGATGGAAAAATTCTATCAGTATGAACTGACTGGCTTGAGCAAGTTCAGGGAAGGTAAATCTCTACTCTCTTCTTTTAGTTTTTATAATTGTGTTTCCTCCATATTAAGCTGATTTTATTTATTTATTTTTTACTTGTATCATCCATTTTATTCATTAGGTTTTATTTGAAAAACAGAATTCTTTTAAAAAAAAAAAGTGTAGGTAACTGCAAGTCTATCCCAATCCATCAAGAATCTATTCCACTTATATTTTGGAGGCATTTATATCCCCTTTTCCATAGACTGAAGAACATTTTTCATTGTGTGATAATCCCTACAGGAGACACCCACCTTTCATTATCATAATTATTGTATGTTCTTTTCCCCTGCAAATCTCTTTTTCTCCCACCTTTTCTTTCCTTTCTTCACATATATCAGAATGAAGAGTGTACAATATACAATATGGATATCACTGTCAGAGGCAGCATCAGGAAGATTCTGGAAGAAATTTAAAAATTCAATTTCTTCCTTTATATAGGTTTAAAAAATTGAGCCAAATTCATTACTGAAGATGAATCATGTTTGCTTGGGATCATCACCCAGCCTCAACTCCATAAACAAAGAAACTATTTTAGCAATTATTGAATGGAATATCAAGAATTATCCATCAAGAATGATCTGTATAATAATTTTACAAATGTTGACTGAATTTGGCAAATGATATATAAACCTTTATCTAAGACAGCAACCTATTTATTCCAAGATTTATTAATATAATGTTTTAAAGAAGACATAGTTCTTATCAAATTGAAATTCAGTTAAGATGAATATATAAAGCTTATTTTATATGTACAATAAATATTTCACATCTTCCAGCAGCTCTCTATATAATTTTTCAGTACATGCAGCATTATTACAATATGGGTTAGCATTAAATGAGAAAAAGTAATTATAATTGAATGTAGATTACAAGAAATGAAGGGTAAAACGCAATGATGTTCAGTATATAAACAGATACTAACAGGAGATGCTTACTTAATTTTATCTAAGCAATATTGCTTGAAATTAAAACTTTAATGAATGTAATTACTAGTGCATAAGCAAAAGAATATTAAATCCAGGTATAATTTTTCATTAAAGGTTTTAAATCACTTCCTTTTTTTATTCTGTGGTATAGTCAAGAAAAATATCAACTCATACATTATTGTTATTAAAATAATTATCTCTTTTTATGTAGTTAAGAACTTAATCTATATGCAGAAAATATTACAGAATAATTAAAGGAGGAAGTTATGTTTAAATGTGCTAAATATCAGATATACTGAAGAAATTTAATAATAATTCATTGCTTACTTACTATTCTATTATAAATGAAAAAAGAAGTTGCTTATAAGATATTAAGATCCCATTTTCAACTACTACAAAGCCATGAATTTCCATATTTAAAATAAAGTCTATTTATAAAATCATATGTCAGCAGTTATTCAACATCAAAAGCAGAAGATATTTCAAGTTATTTGAAGTTGTTATTCTTGACCCATTTTAGAAATAATACATAGGGCTCAAAAAAAGATTGCTTTCAAATAAAAGAATATAATCTGACACATGTGAGAACAAATATTTTCATATGACATGAGAGTAGTGCAACAAAACATAAATTAAATATTCACTGGTGTTCAAAGGCACATAATCATAGAGTATATCATAATTTCTTGTAGAACTGAAACTAATTATAGGACAGAAAGTCTTCCACTGGACGTTTAAATATGGATTCATAATTTGTATCTATTATACAATTAGTTTCTATTTCTATGTTAATGTCTATAGGAAGCAGCATTATTGCCTCAAGACCTTGTGAAATTTATCTACAAACTATTCTCATGTAGGTTTATTTTAAAAAATACTTTATGTCCCAACCTACTGATATTCATTCAGTCTTTAGGAATTTTTAATAATGTAGATTCCCAGGCCTTATCTATAAACGCAAAATATATGGGAAACAATATGACGAAACTGCTCGATTCCCTTTTACAGGCATCAGAATGTCTTTAAAGTCCATGTGCCATGAAGCAAACTGAAAATCAGGAAGAATCCAATTAAAACTGTAGTCATTTGTTTAGGTATATATCGTCAATCTTTCTATAACATGTAATCAATTAATCACAAATACATTATTTCGTAATACTGAAAACAATGCTATACATTCTATTATAGTGAATATTTTAAGTATTAATTAATTGTATTAATATTAAGTATTATCTAATAATATTGATACTAATGTTGCTATTAAGATATATACATTTTCTTTTCAAGCTAGGCTTAAATAACATCTTTAAAGATTATAACAATAGGAGGCAGTACTTCATGATATTAAATCTTTATCTTCTATAAATAGCAATAGCAAACCTTCATCTAGCAGTTGTGTGTGTTCAGCATTGTTCCAAAAGCCATGTAAATATTAACTCTTATAACCCTTAAAACCTTATCAGTGTTGTTATTTTACAAATAAGGAAACAGGAACATAAAAATAAGTATTTTGCCAACGTCATGTAACTAGTATGAGACAGAGCAGGGATTCACACTCAAGTAGTCTGACTCCAGAACCATACTCTGTGGTTATTATGCATCGTACTTTATACATGGTATTATTTCCTTGGTGATTTAGAGCACTTGACTTTAGATTGAGTGTGTTAGTGTATATAGAAATATCTGGCACCCGGCAGGCATTGTCAGTTTTGTTTTGTTTTTTTCATTTCTGTCCTGCGGTAGGATGCAAGTTTCCATTTTCATCTACAGCACTCTCTTCCATCATGAACCATGCATGGTTCCTTTTACATAGGTGGCTTCAATCCAAGACCTATCTTTGAATAAGTGTAACAGTAAAGGGCATTTATTTCTTGCTGGTAACTTGGCTCCAAGTCAGTTTCCTTTTATATGAAGAAGAATCACAAGCAAAGATTTATTGGAAACCATCTTTATTGCTAATTAATCAAGCCTAGATAGGATTTCCCTCTCTACTTTTGAAATAGCAGATTTAAATTGAAAGGAAAGCCAGACCTATTTTTGCATTTTTAAAAATTAAAAATACTAACAGTACACCACATCAGTCAAAAATTTGATCACAACCTCAGGATTAAAACCAATGTATCATTTTCAAAAGAACAAGATTTCTGGCTCTTTGTGATATTTTAAAATTCACACAAGAGATGGAGAATGAGTGACAAAATGGGTAACAGTAGGTATTAGGGGATTATACACCAAGGTTACTTATTCTAGAAGATGTAGAAGTGCACCAGAGATTGATACTTTGGCAGGATGAAATATGGTATTTCATGGAGAATTTCCCCCAGTACTGCATAAGCAAATCTTCAATAATGCTGACAATTTTCATTTTCAATAACTACTGACAATTTATTTGCACAAAGGCAGTTGTCCTTATTAAATATATAGAAAATTTGAGATAGGCTGTAAAGATTTACAAATGGCTTTCCTAATATTTAAAACACCAATGATTTACCAATTTATTTATTTTCCTTCCCTGTACTGGCCACCAGCTTTTCAGGGGGAATCAATTACCATTTCCATATATCTTCTCAATTGACTTTGACCTTCCATGCTTGGAGATCCTCTATAACAGCAAATGATCTTTCTGGATCCTTCAGCATCTTAGTCCCTGGATAGCCACAACTTTTATTTTTAAATCTTCCTTTCAGCAGTTCTACAGCACTAAAGTTAATGGCTTGCTAAACCCTGGAATACCATTAAAAGCAGGAGTCTGCACATTTGTCTTTTAACTTTGTGTCTGTTCTACTTTCCATTCTTCTTTAAACAGTTGCTCCTCTGTAAAGGCTCAGTGGGGACCTGTTCCCTACAGACTCAACCAAGTGTTCACTTTCACTGGGCTTTCTAGCAGCAGATTTAATACATTTATTTGGACAAAATCAGGCCTTTGTGATATGTGGTAAGCTCGCAATTTACCTAACAGCAAAACAAAAAACAAACCAAAAAGACAAAACAGACCCTTGTATTACCAATCTTAAAGACATAACATCTGTCAAATATTTCTTAATAAATTATCTTTAAAGCATCAACATTTTCTAACTCCATAAACAAGGAAGAAACTCCAATATATCTCCTTCATATAAAAAATAAGTAAAAATAAAAATGCTCTCTATAGTTTTTGTACCTCTGCCCTTTGTTTTGAAATGTAAATTATAAGAAAACAACAAATGTTCTGTATTAAAATATTTAAAAGTAATAAGCTTACCTAAATTTCTGATGATATCATATATCTAATCTAAAAGTCATTCAAACTCAAGAAAGAAGGGTATTTCCTACATCAGGTAAATAATAAGCTAATATTAAGTTAAGGCTTTTTTCATGAACTGTCAGCACAACTCATAACCAACCAATAATGGATGTAGTATTATATAGAAATTTTTCAAGCCTTTACCTATTGGTATTTGAAGGAGTTTGTATAAACAAGCCATATCCAAACACACACACAAGACTGAATTGGTACTCCTTATATTGTAGGAAGAAATATTGAATGCACACACATATTCGAATCAAATACAAGAAATGAGTACACAACCACAGAATCTCAATTTCAATTAAAATTAGCAGATGAGAGAAGGTAATACACTGTAGTTTGTCATTAGCACAAAGAGGATCTGATTAGTATCAATGAAACTTATGGCAACACAGTCCTACCAGGCCTTACAACAGGTTTCATTTGGACCCAACATTAAGTTAATAAAAGTTTTTAAAGCAAACATCATCTTATTTTCCTGGATATCTCATCTTCTCTTGAATGCTAGATGCATAATTAATGAAACCAATTCAAGTACAGGATATGCAATACTAAGAATAAATTGTAGGAAAATATTCGTCTCATTAGTCTTGATATAAAATCACTTAACATAGGAAAAGGGGAAAACAAATCTGTTCTATGTGCTCTGTGAATGATCTAATCACTTTTAAAAATGGCAGGAGAGGGGTGGATGTGGATCCAAGGGGAAGAGAGAACATACAATAAATCTCAAATGTCATTCATCAAAGGATTTAATTCTAGAGTCATTGCTTTATTAAAGTTTGTCTACCCTCTCCATACTCCTACATAAAGAACAAACATGAGTTAATACCTGGGCCTGAGATTCCATCACAGCAACTCTCACTGAAAATGTCACCTTACAGTTAGGAATTTGATATAATTGTACCAATTACATCTGATTTAGATTCCTTGCTGAAATTTTATTTTAACGATATGTCCTTTTAGCAATGTTTCACCATCTAATAATTAAAATATACTCCCTAATGATGGTAGATATACTTTTTTAATTCATAAAAAGTAAAACTGAAAATTAAAACTAACTCCCAGTGTTTATAAAGAACAGGGAAGTTTTAACTGCATTATCACCAAACATTGCATGAGAGAGGAATACGTCGATGACACAGTTGTAACTCATGAGAAGTAGTATGTAGTAGAAGTAGAATGTAAGTAATGGTTAGTCATTCTGACCTAGCAAGATGTTTCTGTTTGTCATAATGGAAAATCCCTCTTGGTGAAGATGGAATGTGTGTCTTTAATAGTATTCAAATTCTCTGTTCACAGTCACCCACAGGCAAACATTTCCAAACAACCAAGCAGTTGGTATTGTGTAAAAAAAATTCCATACACTTCTCAGTGTGTTAAATCTGTTTAGCTATCGTACCACACTTTAACTTGTACCAAAATGCATGATCCTCAACATAAAATCTATGTGAATCAAAAAACGGTAGCAAGTCAAATCAGACATGTCTTTCCAAAAATATATTTAAATGCTGCAGTTACTTAGAGAGGAAGCCTCGGCTTTAAAACAAACCAAAATACAGTATTTTTTTTTTTTTTTTTTACCTAGGAACAACTGATTCCTTTTTTAGAGTTCATGAAACACTGCCAGAGGAAGCAAGGGCAATGGTAAGCAGAGGATGACTTGGGCTCTCCTTTTGTTATAGTCTATATGGCATTTTCAGTAATACTTCATTTAGGGGACAAAAAAGGTGTCCATCGCTTGAACAAACATTAGAAATTTTCTGTATTACACCACAACTGCTATCATTGCCTTTGCAAAGACTTGAGGGAAGACAGAATAATCAAAGACTAGCCAACTAGAACAAGAATTGAACCAAAAAAATGGGGATACGTAAAGAGTTCAGGAGCATACAATGACTCAATTTCCTGAATAAATGGGAAATTTCACTCACCATTTCCTCGTTGTGTAATGTCACTCTCAATTCTACCATAATTCATCTTGTCTCATTAGAATATGAAATCTTAACATTTACGATTATGTCTACCTGTTGGGAGGTAGTTTATTTCCCTGTCAATGAGAGGGCATTGCTGCTCCTCATCTTTTAAATATATCCTTAGCCATATCTGTTAAAAATGAATCAAGTATAGACCATTCATGACACGATGTCACAATTTTGATCTGTTAATATTTTCTAGCCATCATTGTGATAATAGCCTACTTAATTCTCCAACATTAAAATATTTATTTTCAATTTGGAAAATCTTTCTTCTTCCAAAATAAAATAACTACATGTCTAAAATCTGTCATGAGCTAGTAGGAAGAAAGTGCCTCTGTACTCAGTGTTCTACTGAATCACATTTTTGTACTCTAAGGACCATCAACATTATTTTAATTATCCCCACTAAAAAATATTTTAAAGTACCCATACTCTTTAGAATACAGCTGTGTATATATTCTAAAATATCCCATTACCTTGTGGTAAATATGACTCCTTAAACCATAAAGTCATATTTCACCTGAAGAATTGCTTTGGAAACTGAAAAATGATACCACGAAATGATACCATGTGCCTCCAATATGTGCACTGGATTTCTGTAGCAAATGCTTTGTGGGAATGAAAAATATTTTCACCCTAAATTATTCTGAACTTGATATTATGACACACAGAACTGAATAATCAAGTGTTAAACAGAGCAAACTAAACACCTAACCAATTGAGTTTATTCCTGATCACAGGGACTTCTAAGGATTACAGGCATCAGTGCTGCCAGGATGGAGGTCGCCCAAAATGGGTAATAGTGTTCAGCCTATCTAAATTCCCCATGTGGGTTCATTTAACTATGGTAGACTTCCTTTCATGTTCTAAACTATTATGTTGTGATTATAGACAGCTGCTGAATTTACCGATGGGAAAATTAAAAACTGAGTAAATAACCTATATCAGTGTATCAAATATTATGGAATCATCTCAAAGAAAAGGCTCTTAGTGCACACCGATATTTAAAATAATTAGTTATATCTCAAAGGAAATTTTTAGATATACTTTTCAGATGTCAGCAATCACGGAAAACAGATAGAGCAATACTTTAAAAAAATTATTTTTTCATTCACAACATGTCTTCTCTTACATGTTATACAGATTCTTATGATTAAGGATAAAATAAACTTCTAAAAATATAATTAAGAAAATATTAAAGTAAGCAAAATTAGAAAAAAGTGTAACTTAACAACCAGCAGATAAGACAGAATATATAAAGTAATGAAAAATTCTGCATAATTATTGTGTTTATAAATCAAAAAACTGAATTAATTTTAATAATTTATATTTAATCGGGGCTTCCCTGGTGGCACAGTGGTTGAGAGTCCTCCTGCCGATGCAGCGGACATGGGTTTGTGCCCCGGTCCAGGAAGATCCCACATGCCACGGAGCGGCTGGGCCCGTGAGGCATGGCTGCTGAGCCTGCGCGTCCAGAGCCTGTGCTCCGCAACAGGAGAGGCCACAACAGTGAGAGGCCCGCGTACCGCAAAAAAAAAAAAAAAAATTAATCAATAATCCAACATAATAGCTTAAAAAGTGAAAAATGCAGAAGACTGAGTTTAGGAAAGTAATAAGATAACTAAGGAATATCCTCTCTCTACACAGTGTCCAACCCTTTACCCTCAACACACACACACACACATTAGCATCTATTCAAAAATGACCAGCACTAGACATATTTAGTAGTATATTAGGTCAGACTTGGAAAATAATTATAGCAATTCCATCATTACATAAAAATTTCCAAAATTTTAGAAAGTAATTAGAAGTTACATATGAATTTTTTAAAACCAAAACTAATCAAGCTGATATAAATATAAAAAACATACTTCTAACTAAATCTTCATCAACATAAAACAATACCCTAACCTACTGAGTATAACAAAGCATTAAAAAATAAAAGCCATGGCCATACTTTTTATCAAAAAATAGAGAGGAAATAACTTTATTTCTCTACACCTTCCACATATTTTCCCTTTGTTTTAATCTAGGTCTTTCATGTTAAAAGCTCTTCTCAGATGTCTAGGGACCCATTTACGTCTTCCCATATTTAAGACAGCAGTTAAAAACTATAAGGAAACGCCATGGTGCAGAACCAGGATGTTTTGATTTGTTGGCTTTACTATAGAGTAATCCTGCTGGGTCACTTCGGTGAGGAGAACACTAAACAATAGTACATTTATATTGTTTCTTTGGAGCTAGTTAGGTTTCCCAGAAGAAAAGCCTATCAATTTCCTACCTGGAAACCACTACCACTATGGAAGCCTAGAAGAATAAGTGACTCACTCTACAGTACAGAGAATTTACTTAATTTTTCTTTAGTGTATGGTACAAATTACTTCATAGTTCAGTAGTTCAAATTCAGTTGAGGTCAACTTCCCCAGAAAATAAACCTCTAGACTTCTGCTGGCATTTGTCTTTATGTGAGAGAGAGAGAGAGAGAGAGAGAGAGAGAGAGAGTGTGTGTGTGTGTGTGTGTGTGTGTGTGTGTGTGTGTGTGTCTATGAGAAGGATAATCCCAGTTTCTGGCAACTTACTAAACAAAGTTTCAACTGATATTACTGTTTGCATACCCACATCCAGCCTCATTTTCAGAGGGACCTCATGCCATCACTCCTGAGTATTTGATAGATTTTTTTAGAGCAAATATGTTAAGCTTCTTGTACTACTAGCTTTATTTCAGCTTTCTCTAGTCATCTTAGCCAGTCACAATGTATGAAAATATATTGAAAATCTGAGGGAATTGGTCAAATTCTATGCATTCTAAACTTTTTAAATTGTTTATTAGATAACTGCAAATAAATGAGTAACCTTCCCACAAACAATAATACACTTATTAGGGTGCTCCCAAGGAAAATGGAAGTGTAGGGAGCACTTAAGTTCCATTCCTCCACTGAAACAGTGATTGATCTGGCAAAAACTGTCAGAATCAACTTTTTCAGAATATTGGAATCTAATAAAAATCTTACAAAAAATCAAGGGAATGCTTAATAAATAAATAAGCTCCTCAACTTTTGTAAGAGAATGTTGTGGAATTTTGCTTACCTGCCTACTACCCACCCCTCATTACCTAGATCAGAGGTGACCATAGAGATGTAAGACCATGTTTCTTATGAAACTTCCTGGTATCACTGAGGTGCAAGAACAAGAGTACAGATCTTGTTCTCAAAGAATTATTATTATACACCAAGTCCTGTCTTGTAGCCCCCTATGGAATCTTCTCAAGGATTTGTTTTTGTTTCCCCTCCTTTGGAATTCTGTCAGGGCTGGAATGACCGCTCTGTGGCAATTATTGAAAGAATTTAAAGGTATATACTACCTGCTACCATCTGGGGTAAGATAAAACAGATGGGGCAAGCAGCAGACAGACCAAAAAGCCTAGGAAGTAA